>NW_009922240.1:0-14813 GCF_000696875.1 Nestor notabilis | reverse complement strand
CCCTAAAAACAAGGAAGCTACCATATTGCTTTGGGAAACATCATCTGAGCAAACACAAAAGATGAAAGGAAGCATGATTTACTAAAATCAGGAATTATCAGAAACGTATGTTATTTTTGATCGCAGAAATTTTCTCTTTTCTGAAACTTTCTATAAAAATTTAGATATTTTCTGACTTGTATGCAAGTAATGTCACACAACTGCAGATCTGAATGGGCAGACCTAAATGAAAGCATTTGGCATTACAGTTGTTCCAGATTGGGAGCACACGTACAGTCAACTATAAAGGTTCAGCACATAAATGGTAACTAATTAAGATGCAGTAACTTGATCACTTCTAATTGGCACCTGTACTATAGAAGTCTGACCTTGCTTAAACTCCGTGTATCTGAATGAGTTAATACATAACAAACCTTTTTCTCTCTTCTGCACAGTTAAGTATAAAGCTTCTGCAAAGTTAGCTGGTTTATTTTTATCCGCTTTTTTATTTTTATTTTTTAATATACTGGCTGTTCATCAAAACAGATCTGCAAATACATTAAAAGAGAAAACCTTTAGAACCCCCATAGAAACCTTTCTTACATTTTAAATATTTCCATAACAACTAACACACTTTTAGGCCCTTATAGTACTCTTAACATATAGCAGGACTGTGTAGCCAAGACAGAAACTACAGAACCATTTTGCATTCAGTATATGATGATCAAGAGTGGGGTTTTCAAGCTCACTTGCAAAGAAGTTTAGCATTCATTCTTTGCTATTGTGTGTAAAGTTTAACAGAAAAAAAAATTAAAATATTTTTATTTTTCATAATGAAGAACAGTGAGTTTTATCACTAAGAACATGTGAACAGCTGTGCTAGATCAGGCCAAAAGCCTGTCTGGTCCCATATCCTGTCTCTGACACTAGGCAAAAGCAGATGCATGGAAAAAAGTAGAGGAAGATGACAAGTATATTGTGAAATTCCCCTGAATATTCACACCCCATGCAACAGTTACGTAGTTGGGAAACTTTTGAAGGTAGAGGTTGTATCTCCTTCCTCACAGACTCTGGTTACAGTTTCTTCCTCATCTTCTTCCAATGTTTTTTAAATCCAAACAAATAGTTGAGTCCCACTGCCTTTTACATGGGGTCTTACCACAACTAATTTACATACGGTGTGCAGATCAGCCTTTTATTCTTGATATGAACCTGTTATATGCTGGTTTTGGTTGATTTCATATAGTTCTAGGACTGAAGGGGTATAGGTGGTCCCTATACTGCACCACTTCTGAACTTAGAGATGTCATCATACCTTCCTTCATGCTGTCTAGCTCAAACCATCCTATTTTCTTTAGCACTTCCTCACTTGGAAGGTGTTCCACACTTTTAAATAGACTTTAGTCTGCCATCATTTTGTGCTGGGTTGTTCATATAGTTTTCCTGAGTTCCTGCAATATCTCCTTCAGGATGGGAGGGTCAGGTGTACATAGCATTCATGTGAATGAATGCTGGAGATTTTTATAGTAGCATAATTACATTTTTGGTCTTGGTTTTTATGTTTTACCTATTAATTTGTAACATTTATTTTCTTGCCTTTTACTGAACACTGAAATAATAATTTTGTGAAATTATTATGATTGATGAGCTCATTCCTTAGTGTAACAGTCATCTTAGAACTCATTATAGAACCCATTACAAAATTAGGTTGGCTTTTCCATATGCCCATCATTTCATATTTCTTTGCATTAAATTCCATCTTCCAGTTTATCATCCAGGACCTCAGTGGTGTATAGTCCTTCTGCAACTCTCTGCAGCCAACTATAAACTATTCTTTTTAAGATCCAAATTAAATCAGCATGATCAGCAAACTTTTTCACATCTCCTTTTCATGACTGTTTATTCACAGCTCCACTGGTCACTATTTTGTGAAAAATAACCATTTTTCCACTGCCTCCTGATTTATATCGAGTTATTTATCCAGGTTGGACTCTTTCCTCTTATACCATGGCTTCTTAGTTTCCTTAAAAGTCTCTGTAGATACTCCAGCCTTTTTCATATTTTCTAGAAGTTACATTCAGAGTATAGGCTTATTGATCTGTGGTGCCCTTGATTTCTAGAGGAAGTGCCCTTCTTGTCCTCTGGTAATAAGGCAATTTTAAAAACAAATCATAGAATCAACTAGGTTGGAAAAGACCTTTAAGATCATCAAGTTCAACTGCTGGAAGTTACATATCTCAGTCCTGAGTTCAGCCATTTCTTTCTTGAATTTCAGCAGAATAAATGTGGATAAATATGTTTGGCTTTAGTGATCTAAAATCATTCATTTTGTCAAGTTGTCCTATCAGCTGTGCTTCTGACATTTAAATCTGATATTTATATTCTTGTTTGTGTTTTCTGTGAAAAACAGTTCTGGCTTTTAAAATAATCTTCAAACACCTATCTTATGCAGTGAGATTCAAGATAGTAATTTAGTTCTTTTGCTATACTGTCATCTATTTCGTCATCTCATCCAAACACTCATATTACACCTTGAGTGTTCATCAGGCCTTTAGACTGTCAGACTTTCTGTTCCTGATAAGATTTTAGGTTGGGGTTTTTTTCTTTTTTTTTGTCTGACCTTACTGTGGTTTTACATTTAAGCTACCAAATTTCATATCCTTTTCTGGTTTCTTTATTCAGATGATTGAACTTCACATTTTTGAAAGATGGGTTTTGTTTCTAATGGACTTCCATACTCTGCTGTTCGCCCATGCTGACTTTCTTTTGCTCTTACTAAAATCTTTGAAAACGTGTGCATTTGTGTTGCACCTCCAAGATGAGGCTCCAAAATTATTCTCAAACTTCCAATGAAGATTTTACTTTTTTTAGCTGCTCTTTTCAGTTTTTTTTAAAGTAGGTTTCTCACTTTCATGTTGTTGCCTTTTTAAATATCACATGACAGTAGTGTATTTTTCAGCTCTTATTATTTACATAAAACTGTTGAGATCAAGTATGTTGTATCTACTCTGCCAGAGTGGCTCTTGGACAATAGCATCATAAAACAGTTTCCTATGGACTGTCTCAGGAGCAAGAGAATTATCCTCCTTCGAGATTTCTTGTATGGCTTGGCCTAGGAATTATTAGTTGTCCAGGAATCATTGGCTGTTTCTAAAAACACAGCCTCGGCATCTCTGTGTGTTTTTTAGCCAGTCTAGGGTGAATTAGTTGACATTTCACATTCCTATTGAGATTCTTGCATTTGGTGCTTCTCTGATCTCCCCTCGGCAGGTGGCAGTCACTTTTGTCTAGTTGGCTAGGTAGTGTATTCCCACAGGTTTATTTTTCCTATTTAAATCTATAATTTAAATTAATAATAATTAAAAAAAAAGTATTTTGTGAATGGATTGTTAGTGTTTCAGTCCAGGCTTTCTATATCATAGAGCATCTTTCCTCCATAATTCTCGTCAGTACTTTTAACTTCCATTCTACCGTCCCACTGATTTCTCTTATTCCGTTTTCTGACATGTGTATTCCTCAAATTGTATGGGTGCCTATCAGTTAGAACAGTGCATATAAAAGGATCTTGTATAATATGTATAATATATGATTCTGTAGTACCCCATTTCAAGTATCAGTTGCGGATAAGCCATGAAGGCATCTTTGCCAACAACAGTGGTCTGCTCGTGTGGTTTTGGTGTAAGAACAGTAAAAGAGGATCCAACTCAGTGGGAAAGGCTACACAATAAAAATGCTTTTAAAATGAAAACACACTCGTATAACAAGGAAGTTATTAATATTAACTCGGACATGTGCTTAATTTCACTGCAATATAAACACACTTTTGATGTTCATTTTCAAAGTATGCATTTGTATATAATTATGCTTAATGCATATCATACTCTGCAGTCTTATGATTTTACAGTCAGTCTGATGGAAATGTTTGTTTTTTCATCCTTTTTATTTGCATTGCAAAATATTTCTTTGTCTATATTGTTATTACCTGCTGGAAACAACTTTCTTTTTCATGAATCATGTGGATAAATATTTCCAAGAGTCATCTGATATGCCATATTTGGAAAATTAGTAAATATTTCCTACTTTCATGTAAGTAAAGCACTGCAGTAATGCACTAATGTTGGTGCAATTTAGTCTAATATTTATGTGATTTAGCAACATGAAAGAAAAAAGCACTTACTTGTTATAATGTAGATTAAAAAGAGAATTCTGACTACAGCCTTATCAGTAGTACTTTTAGACGTATTTAATTTTCTTTTTCAGTGATTGTTGTCACAACAACTATTGTTTCCAGAAAGCTTCATATCACCCAGCAATAATAATGCCATTTTAATCTTGTAATGATGTGTCTTCTCTAGCTGAATTAATAAGGAAACCAACTAAAAGATAATTTGGGATATCTCTGAAATGTGTGCTAATAAAAAGGCTATGATCAGTCCCATTACATGTTGTTCTTAGTAATATTATACTAATAATAGTAAACAACAGTCTTTTATTTATGTTCTTCTTTTTCTTTATAAAAATAAATATTAGTAAAATTGCATGAAACAATACCAGTAGCAATTCCTTCTGAAGCATATAGGCATCGCCCTGCCAAACTAAACAGCACCAAGCCTGATTCTGTCAATGTATAACATGCTTTCCATAGTTTTTCAATGTACATCTTCTCAAAAAGCAAAAAAAAAAAAAAAAAAAAAAGAATCAGTGTTTATGTTTATTTATCAGCTATTTGCTTGTTTAGGTGTATTAATTGTAAATACTAAAAGTGTTCCCTACTAAAAAATCCTGTGACCCTGTGTTGGGTTTTCATGGCAAGGTTTTTGTAGGGGAGGGAGACATAGGGGTGGCTTCTGTGAGAAGCTGCTGGAAGCTTCCCCTGTGTCTGACAGAGCCAGCCAGCTTCAAGATTGACCAGCTGCTGGCCAAGGCTGAGCCCATCAGCGACAGTGGCAGTGCCTCTGGGATAATGTAGTTAAGAATTGGGGGGAAAAAAAATGCACAACAACTGGAGCAAAAGAAAGGAGTGAGAATATGTGAGAGAAACAGCCCTGCAGGCACCAAGGTCAGTGCAGAAGGAGGGCAGGAGCTGCTCCAGGCAACATTGAAGAGGTTCCCCTGAAGCCCATGGTGCAGACCATGGTGAGGCAGGCTGTGCCCCTGCAGCCCATAGAGCTCATGGGGGAGCAGATCTCCACTTGCAGCCCATGGAGGACCCTATGCTGGAGCAGGGAGATGCCCAAAGGAGGCTGTGATCCTATAGGAAGCCCACGTTGGAGCAGCTCCTAAGAAGACCTGTGGCCCATAATGAGAGGAGTCAACACTGGAGCAGGTTTGCTGCAGGTCTTGTGACCCTGCAGGGGACCCACGCTGGAGCAGTCTGTTCCTGAAGGGCTGCACCCATGGAAGGGACTCACGCTGGAACAGGGAAGGAGTGTGAGGATTCCTGCCCCTGAGGAGGAAGGAGCAATAGAAACACCATGTGATGAAATGACCAGAACTCCCATTTCCCATATCCCTGTGCCACTGAGGGGGAGGAAGTAGAGAACCTGGGAGTAAAGTTAAGCCCAGGAAGAAAGGAAGGCTGGAGAAAACATGTTTTAAGATTTGTTTTTCTTATTATTCTACTCTGATTTGATTGGCAATTATTAAATTAATTTTCCCCAAGTCTGTTTTTCTTATGACGATAATTGTTGAGTGATCTCCCTGTCTTTATGCTGACCATCAAGCCTTTCCTTGTATTTTCTCTCCCCTATCCTGCTAAGGAGTGATAGAATAGCTTTTGTGGGCACCTAGCATATAGCCAGGGTCAACCCACTGCAGACCAATAGTTAGTGCAGTGATAATTAGACCACAACTTCTACATCCAGATGAGGACAGTCAATAGTAGCGTAAATACAACATGTGTGCCTTTGCTCTGGCTCAAAGATATAATTTGAACCTGTAAGTTCATGAACCTAGAGCTTTGCTCTAGAAAAACCAAATAAAGCTTGTGGATCTCCTGAATGGTGAAACATCTCTTTCCTCATGGGACATAGATGCTTCCTCATGAAACACATCATTTTTGCATGATTTATGCAGGATGAAGTCAGTCTGACTATTGTATATGAACCTTTTTATACTTCAGTTCAGACCTTTCTCTCTCTTTCACTGCTATATATGGATACATATACATTCTCTTTACATAGTCTGGAAGGTGGTGCTAAGGCCACAGTAGGCATCTGGTTTTATTACTTCATATTTGGCCAGAGGCCATCTGGTACCAGCTCAAGGAAGCCTCCACCAAAAATTTTTTCTGGTTACTTCTGCCTACCTTGTGGACAGTCTAGGTCCCCTGTAAAATCTTTGTTTTCCCCATCTGCATTTGCAGGGGCAACTGGGGTAAATAAGACCTCCAAAAAATTAACCTTTTGGTTTAGACATAAGTAGCCTAGGAAGCAGGAACAGTTCTGTGAGAGGTACAGTGTAGATTTGACATGGTGTAATATGATTCCCATTTGATGCTACTGCTGTCAGCCACAAAGCGAGTTATTACATGTCGTGAAAAAAGGTGGCTGAGTCTGTATGATTGCTTTCACAATTGCAGTGTGAAAAGAAATTGTAATTGCAGCTGGAAACACTCTGATGAAGAAAATCTGTTCAAGTTAAGGTGTTTTTCTTTTCTTCCCAAATTGTTTTCTGTAAACAGCTGTAAAATCAAGAAGCCACAAAGAAAACATTGTAGTAAAACAAATTCTTATACAAATATTTTATGTACAGATTGCCTGAAAAATGTATATAACATATTGGGCACAAAACACTATTTCTGTCTTTTTCATATTTACAGAATCCCTAAAATACTGTGGAGAAGGTTTCCAAATCCTTTAAACCATGCCATTATGGAAAAGCCAAAAGTTAAGTGGAATGTGGCCAAAAAGACCATATTATTATTTAATTTTTCTAGTATATAAAAGGGAAATTAACAGTACACACTGTTTTTTACTCAGTTTCCCATTCCCTCATCAGAGAATATATGTATGAAGAAAACACAGAGAATAAAAAGGTAAGATATGAAAATTATAGATCATTACCCAAGGGATTAAAAAAAAACTGTTTTCTTAACTTTGTGTGTTTTATGAAGAAATGTGCCAAATTACCCACTGCACATACAGTATTTATAGTTCAACTTTTTATTCCACTTCCTGGATTCTGGAGCAATCTTTTTGTTTGGTCTGCTTCCGAATGTCAATTTTAGGCTAAGTCTTAGCACAGAACGGAAATTTCATCAAAAAAAGCATTTATATCTCTGTATTGGCATTGTGCTGTAGGGTTTACATAGCTTGGCATTGCATGATATTGCATTACTTAATCTTCTGACAGAATCTCTTGCCACTAGGTAACTTCTATTAGGAGTATAAGTAGGGTCTACTTGCAGACATGATTCCCATGTTCTTGACTAGAGCAGTCCAGTCACATGCTCTGTAGTCATTGTGCATAGAAATGTGAAAACTGTCAGAGGGAAAATAAGCAGTGGTGGCACAGCATACCGTCATTATTTTACATATATCCAAACTGTTTCCTCTAGCTGTGACTTGATCATTTCAGTCAGTGCAAAGAGCCTTAAATCAAGTATCTTTCAGCATTTAGTATCTTCTTAGAAAAACTTCCTTTTGTATGTCCAGAAATTTTCATTCTTTATGTGAAAACACTGAAGAAGTTTAAAATAGACTGAACTCTCATAGGAAGAAGTTTATTTGCATAATTAATTGCACTGGCATTGTTAGGATTACAATGAAGAGCATTCTCTTGGAACACCTATGAGAAGATAAGCAAAATGAGGTCTGGAATTGCAGCTCCAGACTACACTCCACCACTTTGTATTATTATTCCTTTTTATTTTGATGGCAGTTCACAAAATCCAGAGGTTGAACATAAATCATGTTTTTGCAGTAGTAACATGTGGTTACTTGCTGGGTTCACATTTACAGGCATTTTTTGTGTCAGTTTTCTCCATGTCTTTCATACAAGTAGGCTGCAGATGTGCTTCTAATCTGTCTTTCCATGCAATACATCATATTTTAATTAATTTCTGTTCTTCTTTCATTTGCTTCACATGTGAAAGAAATTCTTGGCAAATCCCAGGTGAGATCTATAAATAAACTTTTATGTAGGAAAAGTAGGATTTTTTCCTTTCCAGTAGCTTCGTTTTATTCTTAGAATTGTGTTCACACTTTCTGTCTAAGCAAGCAACCTATATGTCTGCTGAGGAGCTGCTTTGATACGTCAAAGAAAAATATTTCACCTCTTCCTCGCATGTAGGAAGCTTAAGTGTCTTTCCGTTTACTTAAATGTGTTGGGCAATAAATCATAAAACGTTATGATCTTATATATGGAAGTGCTTGCAAAGCTTATTCTGACATAAAAAAGGACTCATGAGTCTTTCTTAAAAATGCTTCAACTATGGACATGCTTTAAATGACATTTTATGGTTTTGCTAGTTATGAGTTTTCTAAAGCTTCTATGCTTGTTGTACTTAGGATAGGAAGAAGAAATCCGCAGGAGTGCCATCAACCAGAGGCCAACAGGTTAAGGTATTTTGCTGGATGAAATAAAACATCATTGTTGTTTTACTTATCTGTATCAGAGAAACAATCACAGACACTTTTGTGATAGTTTTTGTATTACAGGGTTCCCATAGCAGACAGTAAAACCTGGTGTTTGTCCCAAAAACTTTACCAAATCTATGTGTGTTGAGACAGCACAACTTGTTCATAATTTTGTGATTCAGTTTCCACAGTGAGAAATCTGAATAATATTTTGGAAAAACATTCTGAGATCTACAGATGTAAATCACTGAATAACAAGTATTCAAGTTATGTGACCAATTCTCAGTGGATGGCTTTATTTTTCTATTGTTGTTGGTTACACTGGACCCATCTGTATACACAAGATACATTTAAATATGCTTAGTAAGAAGCTTGCTGTTAGAAGGAATTTCCAAAGACATTGAATCAGCAGTCCAGGCATCAAATGAGCAAGTACATATTTTATCAAGGTCCTGGCAAATATGTTCTGAACACTTCTGCATTCCTATTTGGGCCAAATAGAACTGTGTAGACACAGAAATTGAGGAACAGCTTGGCTTTAATCAAACAATCTAAACACTAGTTATAAAATGCATTTTGCTTCCACTTCTGTTTTAAGGCTATGCATAGATTCTGTTTTATGCAGTATGTGTATGTTGTGCAGTCGTTAGCTATGTTATTAATATTTTTATAATGAAATATATATGGCACCAGGAAAGCACTTAGAGTTTTACACATGAAATCATAGTGTCTGTTTCCATAAAGTTTTAATGACACTTCTGCCCTGTCCTGCAGAGTACACAACACATTTGTGAGGTTGTCCTCTGTATAAGAAGGGCATAAGGAACCATGTGGTAGGATTCAACCATTTCATACATGACACAGAAGACTAAGAACAATCATAAACTTGTGTTATGAGAAAACAAAATCTCTCCATAGTAATTTCTGGGCAGTACAAATTATATCTTTTTTCCTTATAAAAGTTAAATCTACAGTCTAGGCTAGTGACGTTAATAAATAAATGCAAGATGAAGATGCTAAGAACTTTTGGTGGAGACAGGCTCATGGACAGAATAATAGTTTAAAAATTGCGAGTTTGTTCAATGTGTGTGCTGCATGTCTCAAACCAGGGTGGTCTTCAAGAAATCATACTGCCTAAGTAGCTGGAGAGAGTTCAGTGTGTATCTCATGCTTGTTTTCCTTTTCCCAAGTAGCTTTTTCAAACCATGATTTACTGAGTGCTCCCAGAGATTTAAGTAGTGGTTGCAGTATTGCTCAATATCTATTACGATCTCTTCTGCTCAATGCTTGTGAACAACTCTCTTTTAGCCCAGTAATTCTGGAGCTGCTATTGCTTGTAAGAAGCTGCAAGCTTCTTTTAGACCTCAGGACCTGTCAGGCTTGGACTTAGCTTATCCTGCCAGGAGATTTGGTTTTAGATTGCAATGGTTTTATCTCATTTAATAATCAGGTGGCTGTTACCTGCTTTGGTTTAGCTTTTGCTTAACTTTGCACAGTTGATTTTGTTCTATACACTTTGTAATTAATGCACAAGAAAACAGATGGTTACACATTGTCATACAGTAATATGCAGCATAGAGGAGTGGATGATAGTGGACATACTGAAAATACAGGGATAGGGTGACACTCAAGATTCTAGAGCTGTAAGCAATGAACCTATGGCCAGTTTTCATTCATCACATGAATGTTACCTTGGGAGCTATTTAAAACCTGGTTTAATCATAACAAAGAGAGTGAAGTACAAGTATCTAATGTCTGTAAAACACATGTATATAAAAAAGATGGAACTTCAGAGCAACAAAGAGCAATGTGTGGAGCAGGTTAGTAAACACATAAAATTGTTTTAAGCAGATCCTAATGTCAGGAGGAAGGCACTATCCACATCACTGCCATACTGCTCCTGACAAAGGGCTAGGGATGCCAATGACTTGTTGTAACACCTTCAGTCCCCAGAACTTTAGCCATTGGCCTTAGGGTCTCAGAGGGTGATCATAATTTCATAGAAAGAGGAAAATACTTGAAAGTTTGTATGTGCATCATTTTGACTATAATATAATTGGAACTATAGAATCATAGAATCATAGAATAGTTAGGGTTGGAAAGGACCTTCAGATCACCTAGTTCCAACCCCCCTGCCATGAGCAGGGACACCACACACTAAACTATGTTGCTCAAGGCTCTATCCAACCTGGTTTTGAACACCGCCAGGGTTAAATGTTAGCATCACTGCAACTTGACTAACATTTATTTCATTAGACTTTATTTTCATTTCATTTTAGAATTTTAGTATTTTAGTGGTTCAGCATTTTAGTATTTTTTAATTTTAGTTTTTAAAATATTTGTATTTAATTATTCTAACTGTAAATCCATGGGCTTGTATGTTCTTTTTGTCAAGATTTTGAGTGTGACACTCTCTGGCAATCTATTCTGTAACTTTGACACAAAAGAAACCAGTAGTGTAAGAGACAAAAATAAAACAGAAAAAAACAGGGTTTGGGTTTATTCCCCCAACTTCTAACATCTGAATGTTTTAAAAAATAAGGTATTGTTCCTGCAGGCTGGAAAAATATGTGGCCATTCATTGAAGCAAAGCCAGCAGGACATTCAAAAACAATTGAAGTTCACTTTTGTGTCAAAAAAGAGACTATAAAGCTGATGGACAGAGAGGAATGATGTAGTTATAAGCATTTCTATTCACATCTTTTGGAAGATTTACAGGATTGTCAGAAACCTGCACTTACCCAGACTGGATGATCATACCTGTGGAGGAAGACAAGCATTCATTATCATCATAAGACATCTGAACTTCCTTTTTGTTTCATAAATGGTTTCTTGATAGGCCAGGAAATGGCGCTTAGCTCTTTTTCAGCTTTACTGGGCTTATTTTTACTCTCCTTCTCTGCTAATGTTATTTCCTCGATAACTTTTGTAAAGGTTGTTTTCTTTTTTTTATTTTCTTCAAGGTTCCTGGAAATTTTTAGCATTTTTCTTAAAATTTCATTCCCAGAAATGCAGGCAATATTCCAAGTAAGGCTGCATTGCAGCTGTAAAAGAATAGCCGTTCATTGTTTCTCTGCTTTCAGAAATTAAAGCTCTGTGTGGGCAGTTGAAAATTGTTTTGTTGTTTTTGTACCTAACACACTGTAAATCAGGTCTACTTTGCTGAAGACTCTCACACCCTTATTACTTTCCAGAGAGCTTTCCACTTTTGAATTTTTTGACTTAGTAATATTTGCATTTTTCTTTTTTCATTCCATTTTTATTTCTTGGTGATGAAAATTCTGTTTCAAACCTCAAATGATTGAAGGCAACTTTTCTATATTGATCTTATATTTTTATATTGATATTATATTTTAAGGCATTTGTTACTGGTGGTAGCTTGCCACCACTACTGTATTTTATAATCATTGTATCTCCTTGGTGCTATCCATATTGTGTTAACTGTGTAAAGTCTAAAGATCTTCTGAATGGTCATCAAGTATGACAAGAATTTTTTTAATAAAGGTCTTGTAGGCAGTGGGAAGCTGTCTGAAGTCAGAATGGTTGCATCAGAAAATAATTTCATAACATTTTCCCTTATATAAGTAGAAAACCACAAGATATTCATTCTAGCATCTATAAGACTATCATAATTTGTTGCTATTATTTCTTAAATCACATATGGGAAATCAACAGCTGCAGATTTATTTATTTGTTGTATTTGTCTTTCTTAACTGTCACATACACTGTATGTGTGTTCCAAAAAACCCTAAATGAACTAACATGAAGAAGTGCTTGTAAATTACTTTTTCTTGTTGAAATTGTGGTTGATACCACCATTGCAATTGAGGAGAAAGAAAAAAAAATGACCACTTATGGTTGGGAAGCTTAAACAGATTATTAAAGGAAATGTGAATTTCACTTTATTTCTCAATAGTATGCTTGTGATTATGTTTTCCATCATGGAAAAAGCGGCCCATGAAGACCTAAATCACAATAAACTAAGTACCATTTCCTTGACCTTCACATCTGACTTTCAAACCATATCTTCCATTTAAATAGGAAAATAGCAACCTGGCCTAACTAAGATAAAGCATACACTGTAGCTGATGCGTGGAATAGAAAGAAGACAACTGTGGTGTTTGCCACAGGCATATGAAATAGATAAAAGAAAGATAAAAGCTTTAAAAAAGGTGGACAATAATAAATACATGGGAATGATAAAAATAAAGAGTTTTCCTCAAAGTAACAGGGAAAAAACTTTTTCTAGAAGAAGAAAACAGTTTCCCTGAGAAGCAGAAATCTGGTATGCTTCTTCAATCTTAATAAAGCATTTAGGCAGAGGGAGCTTTCTGACACTTGAAGGGAGCAGAGACTGAAATGTTTTACCTCTGACATAGAGTCCTACGGTAGTGAGTTTTTATATTTAATGGGATGCAGGGTCATTTCCCGTGGGCTATTTAGTGGACCTTTGTAGCTTCAAAATGTGATTCTTGCCTCAGAAGAGCCTAAAGCTGATTATTAACCATGATTCATAAATTCTTCAGAAGACGATCAAGTTAGGTTTATGAATTCAGACTGGGACAGAATGCAGCCGCCTCCTTTCTGTCTCTAAATACCAAGAAGGACTGTGACATACAGAAAAATAACCTTTTTAGGTCTGTTTTGCTTCCTCATTGTCCAACAATGAAACAGCTGTTTACATGAAATTTTGGTGCTTGTTGAAATAAGTGAAAACAATGAAAAAAAAAAAAGACATGTATGCCAATTTCTCATGAGAATGGCACATCTGGTGAATGAGTTTTCAAAGACAGTTGCGGATTTTAAAGAAAGGACACAAAATAGTAGAAGGTTTGGGAACTGTTCACTGTATGAAATCTGTTCTGATCTGGCAGTAAAGCAAATGCTCCATCACACTTTACTAAGTGTATGAGACACTACAGATACATGGAGGGATACTAATACAGAAATCCTCTAAAAATCATTACCACACTGAAGGGAGACTTTGCCCAAGGCATGTGATTGTTCTTTTTCTCTAGGGTAGAGCTACAGATTTGTAGGCCAAATACTCTAAATAAATAAAGCCTGGACAGAATATATTGACTTCTGCAGATTTTCTGCTATTTTTGCTTTTCCAAAGGTAGTAATTATGAAACAGGAATATCAAAGTCCTACTTATTTAACCATAGATTTCATGATGTTGCAGTCTAGAGATATGACTGCAGTGCATACAGACACAAATGCCATCAGGAACTATAGCACTGGCTCTAGTCTATTCTGGCAAAAGCCTTTTGTTCTTTGTAATTTAGTGGAAGTCTTGTTAATGTTTAAGATGATTGTCTTGTTTTAAGTATTTGGTTCTATGCTTACATAATTGTCTATTCTCCTTTGGTTGAAATCAGCGAAAGGACTCATATTAACTCCACATATGACAGTAGTTCCATTTACAGTGCACTTTATATTTAAAGGTGAATTAAGATTATCACCTCTGCACTAGTAATTACTTTTGTTCAGCAAAGTAAGTCATATGTACTGTTCCCAAAATAACTGAGATGGAGGTTTTAGGTTTCGGATAGTAAAGTAACCACTGACAAATTCTGGTTACTTTGATTTGGATTTGTTGGTTTGTTGGGGTTTATTAGTTTTGTTTGGTTTTGTTTCAATTTTTTACCCTTTCAGACCAAACAAAGAAAACAAAAAAAAAAAAAAAAATCCCTAAATGAACTCAAAACAAATTCATGCTAATCGGACATTTATTGGTGCAAGGCTAGCAATCTCTGGCAGAGTATGAAAAAGACAGGCAAACGTGGCAACTACATAATGCATCTCCCTGCTATGTGGTTAGACTCCAAAGCCTTCGTCTCAAGTGTGTTTTGTCCTGTCCTGGCTTTGTGGAATTCAGGGCAGAATGATAACTTGACTGACATTATATTATGTTAATTCATTTCAAGAGGATCCCCTAACAGAATGAATGTCATTGACATTGATACACAGGTAGAGTTTACTTAAAACAGGGTGTCCGAGTGCATTGTCTTCGTGATGGAACTCCATGATTTCTTGGTGTTTGTGCTTTGGGTCAGACATCTGTCTGTGAGGTGCAGACCTCACTGCTTCCAAAACATTTCCACCCATTTACCTCTTTTTTCTCTGCTATGTAGCAACCTTATTTATTGCTTCATATCTGGACATAACCTGTTTTATCCCTTGAAGGGAAGAAGGGAAGAAGAAACATTTTTTGTTTCATCGCTCGATTGATACACTGGAGGGAAGGGATGC
>NW_009922239.1:0-44454 GCF_000696875.1 Nestor notabilis | reverse complement strand
ATTTATTTAAAATTATTATTATTATTAAAATATATATATATATAGATTATAATGTAGAACAAGAAATACAAGTTAAGAAATCCTGGGTCCCTCACTTCTTATTCCAAGAGAAATACTTTCCAGAATGTTTTCCCCCTGTACTACATAGAAGCTGTGCTTTGTCAGAAGCAAAAATATCCAAGGCAGGCAGTAGGGTAGTTGTGCATATTTTTGTCAGAGTTAACCTACTGCTCATTCCAGCAGCAGAGGTCACATCTCTCCCTCCTACATACATGAGGCCTCTTACTTATTGTGTGGCTAAAGAGATGCCACAGGGCTGCATTGTATCTTCACAACAACTCCAAAAGAAGGATTGGACTTCTGCAGATTTTGTGTTTGTTTTTGTGTTGTGTAAGGTTGCCACAGCACGGTAGTGAATTTGCCAGAAAGTTAATCCTACAGCACTTTATAAAAAAAACAGAGTCCAAAATAAGTTTAAAAGATCCTATCTGCTTGGCAAGAGGGCAAGAGGCAGAAAGCAGTATGAAAGTGCAATCCAGCTCTCTGAAGTAAGGATCACGATGGGAGGATTAATTAAAGGGTTTGTATGACATCTTTTGTCATGCAGTGAGATAATTCCCCTTACCTAAAATAGGAAGCACGGTGAGAAATATGTGACATCCCTTTTAAGCTTACACAAACTTTAAAAGGAAATCAGTAGACGACACTGTGCTCTGGTCCTGTGCCCAGCAGTAGCTATTGTTGGGACATAATGGAAAATCTCACTTTTCTCCTTTATTTGGCCCACTGTATCACTAGTTTCCTTCAGATCTTAGTGAATCAGTCCAGGTAACAACATAAGAATGGAAGGGTTCAAGAAGAATATTATTAAGAAACCTTGTGGAGATGAATAGTGTCCCAAAGAATAACCCTTATGAGTCTGCTTGGGAGGCAGAAAGAAATGGTATGTGAATTGTGTGAATTTTTTTAATTCAGTCATAGTCACAGATGCATGATGCAAACTCTGTATTTAGCTGTATTAATAGCAAATCCAAATCCCTAAATAGGGAATTGAAGATAGCTTTTCCTTGCACAGAAACACACTGAAAAATCATGCTTGACATAGAAGAATAGCAATGTTAATATGAGTTCAGTGAAGTTTGATCTGACTGATATTTCATCTCCCATTTTTATCACTAATTGAGCACACAGACTTTTCAGAAAAAAAATAAAAAATAAAAGGTTGATAACACAGTGAATATTAGAATCAAAAATGACCACAGCTTTAATATGTGAATAATTTTTAGAGTCACAAAGGTAAACCTGCAAGATACCATATGCATGACTTTGGTCTTTTTTTTTTTAGCATTTTAACAGTGCCATTCAGTCAACTTATACACCTGCTTAAGATAAAAATGACTTCTCACAGGTTTCTCAGATAAATGTATTCACAAGAACAAACATTATTGTCTCATTTCCTTCATGTTAAAGTCCTTAAGTAAAAACTAAATGTTGAGAAATTACTGGGTTTTCCCTTTTTTCCATTTCTTGCATAATAGCTGGTTTTTTTGCCTCACAAAACCTTTGGGATTTTATTACAGCATGAAAACAACATAGTTCCTAATATGCTGTGTTGTTTCGATATACTGACTACAGCAGAAAGTGAATAATACTTATTCATTTAAAAATGCACATCAAAATAATCTATTCAAATCATTTTTTTATATGTTTATCTAAAGCTGGAGGGAAACCAGAGATGGGGGACAAAATCTGACATTTTAAAGAAGTGTTATCCATCTAAGATTAACATTCAGAGAACGAAATAATTGATGAAGATTCAGATTGGGCACTGAGGAAAAATGTTTATAGGTAAGGACAATACAGTATTTTGTGATTCCACAAAAACTCAAGTCTGAAAGGGATTAGTATTTTTTTCTTAAATTTACATATTCAATGAGTGTGTTGAGTAATCTGAATTTGACACTAAGATGTCAATAAATGTTATTTTTCATTTTCATTATGAAAGTCCATTTCTCTATTCCATTCAATTTCTTGAAGAAATTATTAATGCCTTTGTGGTTAAAAACGTATTAAAAACCTTAGCATGCTGTGAAGTATACCTTTAGTCCAATATCAATATTAATAGAAACCCTCTGTAATTTATAACCTTGAAAAACATCTAATAGTTATTACTTGGTTTTAATCTCATTTATTTAGTAGTGCTTTAATTGAATATTTTCCTGGTCTACACTGAAATTAACATTATTCCTACATACCAAATATCTTGGCAAAGAAAATACAGTATCCTTTCACTAGATAGACTTGCTTTCTCTAAGGATTCAATAAAAAGGTGCTTTAAAAAAGTGATTTTTTTCTACTGACATTGCTTTGTAGGAAAGGTCACATTGTCATCTTGAAACATTTAGGTTGTAAAAATCAGATATTATTGTCCTGTTTTTTGCTGGGATAAAGTTAATTTTCTTCCTAGTAGCTGGTATAGTGCTCTAATTTGGATTTACTATTAGAATAATGTTGATTTGTATTTTAAATAAAAAAAAAAACCTACTTGAAATATTTGTAATTGTGCTTCAGCAATTTTCTTTAGGTGAAAATTTTTTAGAAGAAAAAATACTCTGAATGGCTGAGGGAGTAATGGTACTTCCCTAAAGCATGGCTTTACATGAGACGACTACTAAAAGAAACCTTATAGAGGCTGGATGAAGGAATTTGCACCTGTTTTGTGGACATCTAACAACCATTACTCATGTTGCCACAGCCTATGAACTTCTCTAGCTCGGTTTTTATTCTGCAGAACCTTACATACAGTAAGCTAACTAGCATTGCAGACTTACTTTGCTGGGCAAATGGGCATTATAGAGGAAACAGTGCATGGGTGATGATCAACTATAATGAAAAACTGAAATGGTGAAAAATACTTGCTTAGGGACTTCAGACTGGCAGTGAGCAGAGTTATTTGTCTGCATAGATGGCCTTGTGATTTTTATGGCAGTATTTGTATATTGTCATTCAGTTGCATTTAAGATTTAGAAAGAACTTTATTAAGTGATTAAACCAAGCCTATAGATGATTTCATCTTATTTATAAAGTAGCTGCAAATATTCAGTATGCTGTATTATGCGAAGGAGAAAGAGGGAGACCCATTTAAGAAAACTCCAGAGAACTGAGAAACATGCATGGAGGAGGGTAGGCAGATAAGATGATCAATTCTATATATAACCTCCAGCGGTATGTATGTCACAGATGATGCATATCTTCCACATTGTGCCCCAAAATCTCAGTCCAGTCTCACTTTCCTCAGATATAATGAAAAGATAATTGTGAAGCCTGCATGAAAGCAAAAGGATTTCCATTTTAAAAAGTTTTTTTCTTTCAGCCATCCTTTTATCAGAATCAAAATTAGAAGTAACTGCCTGATTCCTCATTTTCATCATACACTTTTTAAAATTTCCCATTCTTTCTTTTAAAATGTCTCATTACCAATTATTTCCTTAAGAAATTGAAAATGTGTGGATTTGTGTTAATGTGAAAGCCCCATAGCGAAGACAGACACTGTTAGCACCCCTTGCCCTGGCTCTACTTTCCCTTACCACTTTCAAGATTAAGAGACTCAGAAACATCTGCTGCTGAAACACCATCTGTTTTCCTACCACCCCAACAGAAGGTGAAATCCTGCTACTCAAAATCACCCTGGCTGGGACTTTGCAACACCCTCATTCACTTCTGTGGGCTGCTCATAGAGGTGTCTTTGATTGTGGTCTTGGGATCAAAGCCCATGTATGGAGAATATAAAGGTCGTACACAATTCCTCTTGAATTTATTAGCAAACAACTTTTCAGTACTCAAGGAATTAAATAATTCACTGATTGCTGGAGATTCCCTCATACTTACTAATATATAACAATCCACATATCAATAATAAAAACAAACAAAACCAAAAGAAAATAATATTTTACTATGGATTTCTGTATTATCAGTATTTGTGCAACATGAGAAACTAGGTATATTGGCAGTTTCAATTTTAGTGGTGTGTTTTTCAGTTAAATAAAAAGTCTGGTCAGTATCTGAAGATAAATATCAAAACACACCAAGAGTTTAAAAAAATCTCGCTGAAAGCTGTATGCTGGACCTTAATGACCTTTTGTTCTCAGTCTGTTTCTGATATTGGTAATTCTTTATGTATGAAGTCTGAATAATTTTCAGTTGGTGACTTCAAAAAAAAAAAAAAAAAAAGAAAAAAACCCAATCCAATATATCCAGGAAATACAAGTTGTCTAGAGAAAGCAGAGCCTGCAGATTACAGATAAGAAAGAAGCATTGTCAGTATTTTAACTTGTACCTCTGCTAAAATATTAGCCATGTTTAAGCATGTTTAGATTTTTAAGTCAGTTAGCCTTTCCTCACTCTTTTTTCACTACAGGTTTGTTACAACTATCTTCACAGTTAACATTATTCTTCTTGATTCCCCTACTACTTATAAATCATTTTCTGTCTTCTTAGCATATGTCAATAAATATAAAAAACTGAGGCATGAATGTGGATTTTAGGGCATCATACATGTCATACATGTAAGTGGTTAATTCCAGCTATCATGCAACTTTTTCAGGAGCATTATAAGAAAGCAAAAAATAAGTTAATTATTCTAAAATGGAAATCAGTGTGTTGGATGGGTCTAACACTGTAAAAATTAGTCCGTGGTGGACCATCCCCCATTAACCTGGAGTGGGTGTGCACGAAAGATTGGTAGAAGAAAGAAGAGAGGAGGTAGAGAGGAGAGAAGAGAAGAGGGAGATGGACCTTTTATGGCTGACCTTACCTCCACAGGTATGCCTGCAAAGTATGTGCCTGCCACCCCGTTTGCTCTCAATGCACCGCAGAGCTGGCCTCCTGGTCATTGAACAAATGTGTAAATTGGTAAGAATTTGTGCCTAATCTGTTCTTTGATAGCCTTTATTTCTCTCTCTTTCTGGCTTGGGATATCTCTGGATTTTACATCTGGTTTAGATCTTGTAATAAACTTTCTAGTAATTTGGGGTGTGTGTGTGTGTGGCTTACGTTCCTTCTCCACCCAGAATCCTTTGATCCCTGGAACAATCGGTCACAGGTTAAATAAGGTTCAAGTATGGTAAAGTGTATTTTGCAGAGAATTTCATGATTAAAGACAGTAGCTACACCTATATGAGTAAGTTGAAAAAGGCTGGGGTCCAGGCCTGGGCCCTATAGGTCAACTGGCCATCTTGTTATATCATGGATTAAGTCCTATGTCCTGGTTCTGGCCTGTGCCAAGGAGTATTTGTCAAAAAAATGTTGAGGCATCATTTGGGGTTTAACATGAACTAATGACTATTCCCCAGTAGACCAGCCTCTTCCAGGGAATAAGAATGTTTAATAGAAAAGACTTGACAAGACTGTGTCAGTTTGGCTTTAGGATAAAAGGATACACCCTGGCACTACTTATTTTACAGGTATAAATGTAGTCACAGGGTTACAGATGCCTCTGGACTGTCTTTTCTTCTATTCTGGTGTTACAAACCTCCCCTAAACTTGGAAGGAAAGGTCAGTTGACTTAAAAATAGTTAAACGTAATTGAAACATGTCTACGTATTGATGTTTTCCATCTAGTAATTCTAATCTGCCTGTTGCTAATGTAACTTCTTTAAATTTGTCCAAAGTAATCTCTTATCACTTCTTCATCATCTGCTATTTCAACTTTTTTACCTATTTTTCTGCTTTTTTTCTTTCTCTTTTTGCCATCCAGAGGGACTTGGACAAACTCAAGAACCTCATGATATTCAACAAGTCCAAGTGTGAGGTTCTGCACCTGCATCCAGGCAACCCCCAGTATCCATACAGGCTGGGGGACGAAGGAATTGAGAGTACCCCAGAGGAGAAGGACTTGCAGGAAGTGGTGGATGAAAGATTGGACAAGAGACAGCAGTGTAAGCTCACAGCCCAGAAAGCCAACCATATCCTGGGCTGCATCAAAGGAGCATGGCCAGCAGGTCAAGGGAGGTGATCCTGCACCTCACTCTGCTCTGGTGAGACCCCACCTGGAATACTGTGTCCAGCTATAGAACCATAACTACAGGAAAGACATGGACCTGTTGGAGAAGATCCAGAAAAAGGCCACAGAAATGATCAGAGGGCTGGAGCACCTCTCCCATGAGGACAGGCTGAGAGAGTTGAGGTCTGGAGAAGAGAGGACTCCAGGAGACATTACTGCATCCTTTCAGTACTTAAAAGGGGCCTATGAGAAAGTTAGGGAGAGACTTTTTAGCAGGGCCTGTTGCAAGAGGATGAGGGGTGATGGTTTTAAACTAAAAGTGGGTACATTCAGACTAGATATGAGGAAGAAAATTTTTATAGTGAGGGTGGTAAAATACTGGCACAGGTTGCCAAGAGATGAGGTGGATGCACCATCCCTGGAGACATTCAAGGCCAGGCTGGATGTGGTTTTGGACAACCTGATCTAGTTGAAGATGTCCCTGCTCCATTGCCGGGGGGTTGGATTAGACGACCTTTGAAGGTTCCTTCCAGCATATCTATTCTATGGTTCTATGTTTCCATTATTAATTTCTCAGTATACTTAATAATATTGTTTGAGAATACATAGTGGATCGTTGAAACATATCAAAACACTAACTCTAAAAAGACATGTTAACATAATGGTAAATTGAAATTTTCACAATTCCAAAACCATAATCTGCTTTACACACCTGGTGTTCCTTATATAATCTCTAATATTAGCTTATTTGGAGATTTTTTTTTATGAAGTTCTTGAGAACATTTTCCATTCCTCCCAAACATCCACTTTCCTCATTTTTAGAAGTATGCATCATCTTCAACAAGAACTCATCATTCAGAATTCTTCTAATCATGTCATTAATAAATGTTTTATATCACTGGAACTTGGATTAAAATATACACCACCCATTTTGATTCCAACAGTTCATTTTTTATATCAAGTTTTAAATATATATGTACAGTTTCTAGAGTAAAAAATTAGATTTGTGCATTGAATATTCAAGAAATAATTGAAGAGCTGGAGTGGCATGCTTTTAAGTATTTCATTTACACTTTGATATTTAATACATAGGAAAGATAGAATTACAGGTTTGCCTAGGAAAGCAATTAACACATTGTTAGATATCTTTGGAAGAATATTTCGAAAGGCATATAACTACTAATATTCTGTGTGAGTTTTCCACCCTGCATTCTAGCTTTTGGAGCATTTTAATTTTACAAGTTTGGGCTCTAGAATAGGGATTCAGATTTCTTTCGCAATCACAGTGACTGTTATTCTACTATCCGTGGAGAACATACACAAAACTAAAAACATGATTGAAACTAAAAAGATAAGACAGAGTTACAGTTATAATTTCTTGTAACATCACAGTTTCCTTGATTTATTTCAGCATTTTGGGATTAATCTTTTTCTTCCATCAGGATGATTATTTTTCTCCCACATTAGTAAAAGTCAAGGTTGTAAATACCCTATTTTGTCAGTACTTATTTTATCATTGGCTATTCCAGTACTAGGCATAGCCGAGGTAGTCAATTTGCATTATCTGCTTGTACAGCTCCCTGCTACATATGCTTCTGACATTGAAGAAGGAGAAGGGGGAGGTGACATCTATGGCAGCTATTGCTACTCTTAGCTATTAATAATATAACCATCATTTCTCTAAATTTCTTGCCTTATTTAGAAAAGAAGGTATTAATCTTTTGGTTTTGATTACTTTTCCACTATCTTGCCAATTTGCTTCCACATGGACTTGTTTTCGAATTCATCAGACAATATTTCTAATGCTAGTCAACTTGGTGATTTTACAGCACCACAGTGTTGTACGCTGCAACTGATTTCACCCACTATAAGCAAACTTACATTTTTGTGCTGGTGTCAGGCAAATGCATGTATTGGCGGGCTGGGTCAAAGCTGCTAAAACTTGCAGAGGACAGTGAAACTTGCAGCTTGAAAGGTAAGTTGTATGTGGATAAAGGGGTGGGATGCAGTGATTCTGATCAGGAGATGACTGTACATTGTGCTGCATTGCACTGTGTTCAGCACGGCCTTTAGGTTGCCTTGTGCATGAAAAAGAGTTTGACATGCTGGAAGTGATCTAAACGCAATATGGTATAAATGTCACTGTGTTTTTGATAACAAAGAAAGAGAAAAGGTGTATTTAAATAAAGTATTTATGAAATTCATGGCTTTTTTTTTTAATTTTTACTCAGCTACGTCTCTATAGGAATATATATTTATTTGTCTGTCAAATATTCCCACTCAAATATTTTCAGTAAGTGATTTTTCCCATATCTACATCAATAGCTCTAGTACTCATAACATGAATTTGTACTACATCTCTTAAAACTTTTATTTCATATTTGCAATTTTCAGACACTAATAAAAATGTGAATATTACATTAAACAGGTTATTACAATAAAGTAGTAAACAATGGGTAGAACTGGAAGTGACGGGTAGTGGAAAAAGGAATACAATGCATGAGAGAAGTATGTTTCTGAACATAAGAATAGGTGGAACTCAGCAGCTTTCTCTTCAAAGTCATGAAAAGTATTTCCTAGTTCCTTTACTCAATTACACTGTAAAAAACTATAGCAATATAATACTTACATAACAGATCAACTACTGGTAAGATTGGGAAATAGGTTAAGATCCAGAAGAAAAGGGTCTGTTTTCTCTCAAACTTACTAAACATTTTCTCAGTTTGACAGTCAGCAGAGCTGGATATAACAACTCAGTAAGACTCGAATTTATACAAAGATTCAGTTTGGAAGCTCTGTCTTCAGTGAGATAAATTACTAACATTCAAAAAAAAAAAATCCTCAAGCCTTGATGATAGGATAAGATGTCAGCTTGACAAGATTTAGGCCTGAACTCCTTAATAATGGAAGTAAACTGGGATAATGATAGTCTTGACAATGACACAAAATATCAGACAAGAAAACGCAGATCAAATAAAACCTGATGTCATGCTTTCTGAAAGGTATTTGTGGCATTATGGAAGATCTGTCCAGAAACAGAAAACAGAAAGCTCTGGATATAACAAGATAATGACAAAAAAAAAAAAAAAAAAAAAAAAAAAAATAAAAAAGAAGAAGAAGAAATGAAGAAAAAAGTCTGTACCAACTTCCATGTAATATATAGAACATATCACAGAAAAAGTATGCTGTCATTTTTATTCCTGTGAAATGCTGAAATGCTGACAGACTTCACAGCGGTGTTTCCTGAAAAAAATATCAGTCAGATCTACAAGGTTGCATTAGCAAGGCTTAGACCTTGAAATAATATCCATGTGTTTCATTTCCTGTGGTATATACAGCATGATATAGAAATATGCAAGTCCTTGAATAAAGGGGGGACAAAGGAGCTCCTGTGGGCTTTTCGGAGTTCTGAAATGGTGGCAGTGTGGAAAGCATTTGTTTTACTTCTCAATGCTTTTCTTTGTGTTATTGAATCTTCTAACTTGTTACCAAGCTTTAAATAACTAAGGAGTACAGTATGTCAATGCATCACCCAATAAAATACTTTTTCTGTGATATTTTAAGTGAACATACTGAGTTATGGGTTTCTAAACAAGAATTCTCTTTATATGATGGGTAAAGAAGGAAAAAAGTTTGCACTGTCTAAAACATTATGCATTTATTGACAAAATTTTATCACTACAGGCTCAATATTGTACCTGTTAGAAACATTCATAGGAAAACCCAGAGAACTGGTTAAAGGCTAGAAGTTTGTAAATACTTTATTTTTCGTATCTCAAGACAAAAGTTTTATTGTTGTAAAACTCAATTTATGGATCACCACAGTTTGTCAATAAATTACAGTTCTTGAACAGTAACTATAAAGCGTCTAAGTAGACAAAGGATACATTGTTCCAAATGAAGTATATCTAAACATATAGTTTAACCTGCCTAAGGAAAAAGTTCTTAAATCTTGTCCTGGTCTTCGTTTTAGTAAGTTCAAAACCATGAATACATTAGATGCTTTGCATCACTTCACAAAATAGAGGAGGAACAGGGAATGAGAGAGAGAGATAAGAGTAATGGAATCACACCCTACCTCCCCCTGGGACAGGCACAACAGGAAGACAGAACACATGATATAGAGGATTTCCTATAGTGTCTCCACCTGGCTGAACAAAATGACTTAAAGGATGAGGGAAAATAGTGACAAGTTCCCACCTGGCACAGCCTGAATATGTCCTCTGTGACTACCTCACTTTCTCAGATGCCCTTGCATAAGCATAGTAATTTTGTACCTTAGTAAAGCATCCAACACTCTGTCCCACAACATTCTCCTGGAGAAACTGGCTGCTTATGGCCTGATAAGATATATTCATACTGGGTAAAAAAACCTGGATGTTGAGCCCAAAGAGTGGGAGTGAGTATCACATATAGTTGTCAATCAGTCACAAGTGTGTCCCTCAGTCTTGTTTAATGTTTTTATTGACAATCTGTATGAGGTGATCAAGTTCACTGCAGAAGAGTCAAAACTGGGTGAGAGTGTTGATCTGCTGAAGGATAGGAAGGCTCTACAGAGGGATCTGGATGGGCTGGATCAATGGGCTATGGCCAACGGTATGAAGTTCAACAAGACAAAGTGCTGGGTCCTGTATCTGGACCACTACAAACACATGCAACACTACTGGCTTGGGGAAGAGTGGCTGCAAGGTGGAAAATGTCCTGGGGTCCTGGGGGTGCTGATTAACGGAGCTGAACATGAACCAGCTTGTGCTCAGGTAGCCAAGAAGGCCAACGGCATTCTGGTCTGTATCAGAAATATCAGCAGTAGTGTGGCCAGCAGGGCCAGGGTAGTAATCATCCCCCTGTACTGGGCACTGGTGAAATAGCACCTTGAATGCTGTGTTCAATTCTGGGCCCCTCACTACAAGAAAGACATCGAGGTGCTTGAGCTGGTCCAGAGAAGAGCAATGAAGCAGGTGAAGGATCTGGAAAACAAGTCTCATGAGGAACGGCTGACGGAACTGGGGTTGTTTAGTCTGGAGGAGTCTCAGGGGGGACCTCATCGCTCTCTACAACTACCTGAAAGGAGGGTGAAGCAAAGAAGTAACTGGTTTCTTCTCCCAGCTAGCAAGTTATAGGACAAGGAGAAATGGCCTCAGGTTGCACTGGGGGAGATTTAGATTTGATATTAGGAAAAATTTCTCCACAGAGAGGGCAATCAGGCATTGGAACAGGCTGCCCGTGGAAGTGGTTGTCGCTATGCCTGGAGGTATTTAAAAGGTGTATAGATGTGACACTTAAGGATATGGTTTAGTGGTGGACTTGGAAGTGCTAGTTTAATGGTTGGACTAGATGATCTTAAGTTCTTTTCCAACCTAAAACATTCTATGATTCTTTGCTGGCTATCAAAGCACTTCAGTTAACTTCTCTGTGGTAGATGAGTCCAACTGGGTTTCTTCCCAGAGAGACCCATAGTATGCAGAAAGCTGTTAAGAGATTTGTAGGCTCCTAGGCTTTTTATCTGCCAGGGAGCAGTCTTTGAGGCATACATATAAGGAGGCACATCTTGTGCCAAAACCCAGCAGCAGGGCTGTGCTCCACTGCCCTGTCTACCTGTAGCCTAAGCCCACTGACATCTATGATCTTCAGTCCCTGATTGTCGTAACAGGGAAAGCTGTTCTCTGTTACGTAAAGGTCATACTGTTACACGTGATGCAGCAATCTGGCCCCAGTAAAAACAGACCCGGTAAAGAAGAAAGCAGAGTCACTGGAAAATCCTTTTACATTTTCTCCCCTAATACTCTGGAGGTATCATAGAGGAACCTTTTAACTGCTGCTTTTTTTTTTTCCCTAAAAGACTGAGATTTCTTTCATTCACATAGCTCTCTGACATAAACAGAAGTTACATGGGTTGTGCAGATGCCTGTGGTTATCCCTAAATAAGTAAGACAATGGGAATGTAATTAAATAACTACCATAGCCAGTCAAAAGATTGTATTTCTTTGTTTACACAATAGTTACTGACTATAACATTTATCTATTTAGCACAGTCTTCTTTAATCACAAGCTTGCAATTAATTTGTGAGTTTCTTATATACTACTAAAGGTAAAAATGAAATTATATGTACTCATAATTTCCATCAAGTTTCAAAAGCCTGATCAATGGAGAATTGAGACATTGTTTTAGAAATCTTCAATTTGAACATCTCACACATTCCTGCTGTAAGTATATGTCATTATTTGTCAAAACATAAATGCATTCTTTTTTAAAACATTAAAGTGTTTTAAAAAGTTTAAAAGGTATTTGAAGATCACATTTTTTCCTGTTTTAAAATTATATACATATTTTGTATAAACTAATAACCAAGTTAGAAATGACATAGCATTTTTTACAGTCTCCAGCTATATATTTGGTGTAGGGGCCATAAAAATCCAATTTAAAGGGTGTTTGCCAGCTAATGGGGAATATGAGTTACTATTTGAATTTCAGAACTACTTAAAACATGTCATTCCTTGGGTGAAAATGTTCATTGGTAAATTGTGGCATAGAGGTCTTCTGGCTACAGAGATAAGGCATGGGTGAATACAGAATGTATTTTAAGATGAAGTTACATTCTTAATCTTTGAATTTCACAGGTTCTGCAGTTTAATATTTCTTTTAAAGTTTTGCTAGTCTATTAAAGAGTTTCTTTAGAAAAGCAAAACATGAAACTTTCTTTAGAGCCTATAGCAAACTTCATGTGTTTAAGAATACATTTATAATCACTGAAAACCAGAGTTGAGATTTCTAGCTCTTGCATGGTTATTCTGTGAAGCTGATTGTAGATTTTTAAGATGTCAATTCCATACATAAATGCTACTTGTCCTAGGGCCAGTCAACCTCAAAAATGAAAATGTAGCATTTCTGAAGCAAGTGTGATTTATTTTGAAGGTCATGTAAATTAAATGCCTGCAATTGTGGCATTTATATTACAGTTATTGAATATCTAGGGGCTTAATAAAAGGATGACTTGCTTTCCTGTTTGATTCCATTTTTGAATACAGATATTTGGTACCTTCATAGTGCTGGCTAGGCATGGATTTTAGTGCTTTCCATGCTGGAGTCTAAGTCAGCAATTACAGAAAGCTGCTACTGTGAATATTTCCATATGCAATGGAAATTTGCATTTTTCCAGGAGCAAGCAGTACAGATATGTGATCTGTATGCATAAAAGTTGCATGGTATATGAAAATAAACCAGTGTTTCCTTTTATTTTTAAGTATCCCATGTCCATTTTAGAATGTAGCATGTTCATTCATACTACAGAATGTAGTATATTCATTCTAGAATGAACATACTTTCATACTTTAAAATATTGCTAATTACTCATAAAGGTTAAACACATAGAAATTACAGGACTAGCTGGTGGTATATGTTTGCTAGGTTTACAAGGGCATCCCATGCATACAGAAGGATTTCTTTATGTTCTCTAATCTACACACTTTGATACTTTTTTCTCATAATGTCTCTGTTTCAGTATTGGCAACTTTGTCAGTCCATGGCCTTGTTGTGTGCATGAACAAGACTTCATGGAGCACACAAACAAAAGGGCGTGTTCTGTATGTAGTTATGGAAGCAAGTCAAGCCATATGTGGTAGCCTAATATGTTTTACTTCCTTTAAATCAGTTCATCATATTATCCCTCGATCATTCCACTTAAAGGCTTGAAACTGTGTCCCCAAATATTAGACACCCATAGGAGTTTGCTATGTAAATATGAAATGGTCTTACTATTACATCTTCATGAGACTTTCTTTTCTTCTTGGCAGTTGTCTAGCCTTAGCAAATCTCTCTGTCTATTTCTCCTACAAGCGTTGAATGTTCTCTTTTGCTTTTTTCAACAGACATGCATTATGACAATTAACAAAGAAAGTAAACACTTTCTCTTTTCAATGCCTTGGAATACTCCAGTCTTCTACATATCTGTATATTTTTTAATGGTTAATCTGGAAGGTAAATTAAGAAAATATCCTTAGGATTGCAGAAAAGAAATCCTAATTGACATAAAAGAGGTAAGTCATAAGCTTAAGGTTACACACCCGCTTATGCAGCTTCCCCAGCTATGTTTATTTGTCTAAAGTAAATTACAAGGAAATAAAATTTCTGTTCATATTTCATTGTACATAACACTCCTCACAATTGTCATTTCCTTCAAAGACTTCTTATTTACCTAAAGTGAGAGTGCAATGTATACTTGTGTGCTTGCTCAATGACTCATTTAGTGGCATGCTAACTCTAAGAGAGCATTATATACATCTATTTCATATTTAACTAAAATACTCAGTTCAATCCAACCCAGGTATTTGACAGTACATAGACACTCCTGTTATTGGAAAACCTCAGCCGAAAAATATTTAAGATGAGGTCAAACAGAAAGGAAGACCATTTATTGCAAAACCATTTTTTTTATCATCTTTGCAGAAGATTATTGATTAGTTATTACATTGCAGCCAAATTAGAGGTATCAAAGCAAAGACTTGTGTTTTCTAGATCCTGCCCTTTCACAATACTCTTGTTGCTTCTAGATGAGTCAACTTGCAATTGAATTCAATAGAACCACTTCAGGGAAGACTTCAGTAGAAATACTAGGAGGATGAATATTCCTACTCCCATTAGGGGCAGGAATATCAGATGATTACAGTATTATTACATTAAACATAGATTAAAAACCTTCTGTAAGAAGTTTGCAGTGTTGTTAGGGTTTTTATTGTTTTGCTTCTCAGTTGCTTATAGTGGCTTTTATAGATGAACTGAAAACACAGAACTCATCTCTCTTTTCCATGAAGTGTTTTGCCCTAGTGATTATTCTTTACTTGCATCCTTGGTTACATCAGATAGACAATCAAGATCACAGGCTTTATTGAATTATAATACGCCAATGGTTTGTCTAAACATTAAAGTTGTATCTTTAAAGAGATGGTTCTATCAGTTGCAAAGTCTAATCTTGCAAAGGCACAGAATAATGTCAACAAAGGGTACATTCAAGGTTATGAAGGTCATCTACTTTCCCAAGGAGCAGGAAAAGTGAAAAAAATAGAAATTGTGATGGGTACATTTCCTCTTTTTAGTCGTCCCTGTAAACTCAGCCTAAGGAATATTGTCCTCTTCTCTCTGTTTACCACAGCGAGGCAACAGCAATGCAGAGTAGCTTTATATCATCAAATATTAATGGAAACAGCTTAGGTAATGTTTTCACTTGCACATTTATTAGCTAGATATATTGCTATTACACTTCACAGTGCTCAGCAACAGTCCCTGTGAAGTCATAAATGTAATTTTCCCTCTAAGACCTTTACAGATCCTTTGGATAATTGAGTAACAAAATGCAATGTAATCCAATTTTACAGTAAAATGACAGAAATTGCTTTCCTAACCTTTTAACTTCATTTTTATTAGTAACCAAATAAAAATTTTGAAAATTTGACAAGTATACTAGCAAAATGCAACTATCTTTCCATAGGTAAAAAGTAGGATTTAAACAAAGGAAATTCAACATCATGATATATCTCCAGAAGCAGCAATTCTCTTGGTAGACAAGCAGATCTCTTGTGGATCATCTACTAGTTTCAAAACCTAAATTTCCAGTAGGTCACAAAAAGGGTGACCAAAATGTCCTTCCATAACCCTCCAAAAATGGTGCACAGCACTGCAATCAACTGTCCTTATTGTAGTGCCTGTAAACAAGGGATAAGGGATGATTCATAAGTCTAACTCCTATCTTGGGAAGGTTAAAGGTATCCCAGACACAGGAGTTCTCTGAACCACATTTCTCGGGCCATTTCAGAATCTGGACCTATGTTTGTGATAGACTGAGCTGATGGGTGAGTCCTGGCTGTTGAAAAAGTACATGAAGCTGGATATAACTAAGAGCCTAGAAAACAAACAAGAAGACAAAATACCAGAATCACAGATTATTCAAGGAGTATCATGTTACTACATGTATTGAACATCGCTGTACACTAAATATAGCAACACTGAGAAAATCTCACATATAGCAAACATTATTACTCAGGCACAACTAATAAAAGTTCATCTTTTGATTAGCTTTTCAAAAGATGGCCTAAATGAATTATTTAAGATCCATGAGCTATGTACTTATCTTACGAGTTCAGAGTTCACCAGTTTCACTCAATCTTCTGTATGTTCAAGTATCAGTTAAAAGTTCTAAATGTTAAGACCTTTTCTACCAGTTCAATTAAAGCTTATGAGTTTGGATTTAGGACAAAATTAAGAAAACCATCAGTCGGTACAGATGCTTACACTTCTTTATATTGCCATTTTGTCCAGTGTGTTAGACACAGGCTTTTTTACCAATTTAATTATATGCAACGTACAACAACTTTTAATTCCTCTATAAATACGGTACTTTGTAGCTTTCTCTGTATAGTGAATACAATCAAGCAAGAATAACAACAGGTCTCTGCAACCTGGAGTTTATACTATAAGATGCAATCTAAGTTCACTTGTAGAAAAATAATCAGTATTCCCCACTTTAGAGACCCACTGAAGTCCAAAGCAAATAGATATGCATGTATGTTTGTGTCCTGGTTGTAACTCTTTTAAAAAAATCTATTTTGCAATTCACTGAATATTTTCAGAAACTGTGAAAATGTTTGTATTTATGAAGCAGCACTCCAAGGCTGCTAGATATATTACCAGACCAAACTTTATTCCCCATATTCATTATCATTTGAAATAAATATACTCATTAAGTTTTCATAAATTCCATCTTCTGTCTGTTGTTTTCCACATTGTGGTTTTTTTTCATCCCACTAGCTTTGAAGGTTGCATTTGATTTTTTCTTCTTCAGATGGAGATTTTCAAATATATTCACAGTATATTCCCTGATCAGAGACTAGCTCCAGCTGAAATGTATGTCTTTATTTATCCAGTCAGGTTCTTATTACATCTGTCTGAAAACTGACGGAGCCACTCAACAGAGGCTGCAGCTGCCGCAATATGTGAAGAATGAACAAAAGATGCATATTTAGTTTCTTTTGGCAATGAACAAGAATACAGAGGTGATCTGTAACATTCACAGCAATCATTATGGCATTAGATAACAACTAGGTAACAAGCTGTGGAACAATGAACACTGAAATGTGCGTATCAGCTATGTGTACAGGCAAACATATACTGATAAGCACAAAAATAATGTAGCTTCAGTATAAAATCTACCACTTAGTAAAACCTCAAATGTGTGCATGGTACAGTAGTGGGTTCCAAAAAAACATTATTAATTTTACTATTTTTCACCTGATTTAGGCATCCTGTGGTAGATATATCACACCTCGCTAATGACTTTTATGTTTAACATAGACTATTCACAACGGGCTGGTTAGTATTCCATGGACACAGCAGGGATAAGAACAAAGTGCTCCACAGAACAAGTAGAACTATTTACTAGTTTATACAAAGAGGGACATGACTACAGGCTTTCTTTTGGTCATAATGTAGTCATGCAAAATCAGTTCATCTGACTACATGGTGGTTTAATAGTAAATTAGTAAAAAATTCAGGTATTTCTTGGAATCTTTATCTTTCTCTTATTTCAGCCATTACCCAAACCAGTATAAACAAGTGTTGATGAGTTTAAAAAGACCTGAAGCCTGATCCTTCTACAGAGAGAAACATGTACCTTTGTCTGTACTAGTTTTTTGATGGAGGAAGTCTTACGTTTTATGTCTGCTTCAACTACATCTATTACACCTTTCTGTATGCACTTTTAATTTTAATTTGAGGTTTTGGTTTGGTTTTCTTTTTGGTCTATTTTAAATTTTCTTTCAGAAAAGGGAGATGAGAACTGGAAATCTTGGACCTGCTTGTTTGGTTTTTTCCTTGAGAACTTCAGAAAAATCTAGTGCTTTACTTCTTAATGCAAAGAATGCTGAAGAACCATTTGGAACTGCAGAAATTGTTATAAGAAAACTTACTGACTCTAATAGATTTATTATTGTAGAACTTGAGATGTGGATCATTTTCCAACCTACCGCACATACCTTCATCTAACTTTATAGAAGTGTACAAAATTTACGGGCTTGGTATTCTTCTCATTTATGACTGGTATGGCTGTTTAGATAAGTTGTATGGCCAAAGCCTAAATCTTCGGGCTTTATGTTTCTCTTCAAAAGAAGTAAGATCAACTTAAACATATGGAAAACATAGAAGATTCCCTACTTCCGTGTAACAAAGAACTACTTTAATTCCTGACTAGCTACTGTCTAAGGAGATGAAATTCACCAAAATTAAACCACTATTCATAATTGTGTGGGAGACACACAGAAGAGTCAGTCAAGCACTATTTCCCTCAATTCTCTGAAAGTCTAAAGAAATCTTGCATGTAAACACTATGTTATAAGGAGCTCTGAACAGACTTGAGAGCAGTTGCTGTCTGAACAGATAGAGCTCTACACACAACCTCCCCTGGCAGACAATGAATTTCCTGATGAAGTTGATGTTACTCCCTTGTTCTTTCATGTGGCTGATGCAGTGGTAAATAGCATTATCCAGAATAGTCATTAACCAATGTTGTCTGTGGACAATGACTCGATGAAAAGCTTGTGACTCACCCGGTCAGATAGTCTCTACTGTGTCTTTCAGCTGTTTCTTGCATAGAATTATAGGATCGTAGAATCATATAATAGTTTAAGCTGGAAGCAACTTTTCAAGGTCATAAGTCCGACTCCATTGCAATGAGCAGGGACATCTTCAACTCTACCAGGTTGGTCAGAGCCTGGTCCAGCCTGACCTTGAATGTTTCCAGGACTGGGGCATCTACCACTCCTTTGGGCAACCTGTTCCAGTGTTTCGCCACCCTCACCATAAAAATTTCTTTCTTATAGCTAGCCGGACTCTACACTCTTAGTTTAAAACCATTGTCCATTGTCCTATTGGTATAGGCCCCACAGAAGAACGATGTGTGCACTGCTCTAATCATTGTGACCCTGTGGATGTGCATATGCATGTACCTATATGACTAGGAATCGGCATCTTCAAGGTGCTCAGGTTTCTACTGTGCTCCGTCCTGTCCATTCTCCCGTGGTTTCCTAAGAAGAGTTTTGCATAAGCTTCCTTGTCACCAGCAGGTCAAAAACACCATCAGTTGGAGAAAGGACAGGAAATGGAAGGGTCCAAACTGGCTTATTTGTAAATAAGTTTATTTACAGTTTATTTGTAAATACAGTTTATTTGTAAATATTCTCTAAGTATGGTTTTCCTGAAGGAGAAGGTGATTTAGCTCACTTCAACTCATTAGCTGGGAAATGACAAAGTCGTTGGTGGGATTATTTACATATGTCGGATGTAATAGTATATTTTAACAGTATACAGCTATTCAAATGATTTCTTCCTTTGTATGGGCTAGATAGTATTCAGTTATTGCTTACAAAATTAGAACATTATGTCCAGAGATTCACCTCTTAGTAAATAATTTTATATTAGCCAATTTACATAGTACTTTTCTCAAAAAAATTTACACTCAAGATTGTCTAAGCATGCTAGACAGAAGGAAAATACCACCCAGATAACAAGTACCTATATCCCCACTCCTCTAGGAAGTTCCTCTAGTAAATCTTGGTCTGGGAATATCCAAGTTCATCTTACTTTGCTAGAACTGACGAGGCAAAAAAAGAAAAGCACTAGTACTATTATAAAGATTCAATTTTCTGTAAGCACAGTAATGATGATGTTTTCTTAATTGGTAATCCTTTGAAATTAGTCTTCCTAGAAACACTTTTTTCCCTATCTAAGCTTGTACAGTTTGATGTAAATTGGGACAACCTTCTTAATGGTAGATACTGGTTATCAAGGTTGAAACCTTGATCTCAGGGGTGGTAACACTGGCTAATAAGTATAAAGAGCTGTCTCTTCCAGCTGCTGCAGGAAAATATCTCCTCTTCCTACTATCCCTGTTACAAGGATATAAAAGTGGGTCTTCTGGTGCAAGTTCAGTAGGCTACAACAAATCATTCTATGGTCAAGAGTTGGCTTGCAAAATGTCAGCAGGTATACGCAGTTAAATTTCCTGCTTTTATTTCCATTTTCAGCTCTTTATTTGGACCATCCTGAATAATTTTTCATACTACCTATTCATTTCTTCTCATTTTAGAAATAGGCTTTGATATAAAGGTGTTCATGAATTCTGTTTCTGGAGATGATTGAAGGACATCCTCCTTACATAACTATTTTCTTAATAGGAAGCATTTGATGTATCTCATATTTCCATATACTTCTGGTATACAAGTCTGTCATTCTAGAGCTGAAAAACAACTGCTTCGAATTCGGGGACTGAAAAACAACTGCTGCTACTTTTTTTAATATGAACTATAAAAATCAGACAATTTTTGACAAGGAATACTTTAAGTTAACTTCAGTCACTTTGTCTTTATCAGTTTCAGATCACAAAAAAATTCAGTTTAGCAAATGTTTTTCTTTTCTAGATATCACATTTGAGTTCGATTGCTAGTAGTTAAACACTCAGCTCTGATAAACATCCTTACCCCATTTTTATTGTCCTTCACCCTTAGTTGATTTGATTGACTTTGATTTAGCTGAGGAAGATGATGACAGTGCAGGGAGAGGCTGTAAGAATATGTAAGCTAAAAAAGTTACATACTGTTCAGTTTTTATAGACAGCTGAAATCCTTCTAACAGTGGGCCCTGTCGAAAAGCCAAATTACAGAAGACCAGTATCTCCTCTGTCTGAAGATCCTGATAGCCCTGCTCCTGCCTCTGTTTATTAAGCCATATAAAATGTGCTTGTGTATTTAGATTGTTTATATTTCTCAGATCTCTGCAAAAAACACACTCCCTTTGCTTTCCCTCCTGCCCATGGTTATGTTGATTCTTACAGGAAAAATTGCTTTGCTGCTGTTGAATTGCTATCACACTTGTCATGAAAGTGATGGATAGCTGAGTATGGCTGTACTAAAAATTACTGTTTTCATATACTGAACAAGGTAAAGAAACCATATTGCCCAATGGGTCATTGAGGGCATGAACAGATACTTTTTTTTTATTTTACATCTCTCTAGGTGCCTTTCGTATTGTGATACATTTATGGATGAAGATGAATGTATGAAAGCTCCAGTCTCCATAAAGTGTCCAGTCTAGTTGTACTTAGCTTTCCACTGCAACGATGCAGTTGTAGCCCATACATTTTCATTGCTACTGCAATGACTAGGATGACTAAGGATTTCCTTTTCCTTTAGCTAGCTTTCAGCATATATAAATGTACTTAGAGACAGAATAAAACCCTCTGCCATGAAACACAGAAGAAGTTTTTTCTGTTCTGGGGTAATAATAAAAACCAACTATATAGAATAAGCACTAAATGCATGCTGGATGAGTACTGCTTGAATATTTTGTATAAGAAATGTGTCAGGTGCTGAGAAATCATGTCAAACACATTGATTTCCTAAAACACTCCTTCTGTGGAAACTTCTGAAAAATACTGTATAAGATTTGGGGCGTTACTGTGAAAAAATTCTATTAGCTAGTCTTTGCAATAGACCTACACAAATTACTGGCTAGTCTTTTAAACTGAAAAGAAAGAAACAATCTTCTTTCTGGTAACGGATTAAGGTTATTTGCCCATCTGCCTCCATATTTTTTCTTTCTCAACAGATAATAGGTACCAGTACAGCAGAAAAATAGGTAGAAAGGAGGAAAAAACTCTTTAGTTCAGATCTTTATTCTCATCATCCTATTTCACACCCAATTCCCGTAGCATATACCAACCACATCGTACAGTCAGTCACAATGTCTTTCTTTTACCAGAATCTTCTTCAAACAGCTGGAAACTGATTGTAAAAGAGGAGTAGTAGTGTCCAGGGTTCTAAAGCTGGATTGGTGATCTCATTAGGAAGGCTTAGAGATGACTTCTCTTGTTGCTATCTAAGGCAAATTTTTATTTCAGAAAATCACAAAAAACAACACAAAAGACAGGTTATTTAGAACTAAATTAGCTCAGTGCAAACTCCACACCATCAATCTGACAACTATACTAGATTTCTTAAAAAATCTTGTATACCTAGGAGTTGCTAAATTCTGTGTAACACCAATGAAAACACTGCTTTTCAGAAGGTACTTGGTATACTGAATTGTTGAAACACGAAATAAAAGCTATTTTGGTCTACAAAGACATCATGTGTCACCTGCAAATGAATACGAAATGACCCACCAACATTGTTGTTAAGTATATCAGATACAGTTATATAACTAGGCTCTCCTGCATCCTCAATTTGTTTCAGATCCTATTGTAATTCCCTTTTCTCTTGTCAGGCAAAAAAACCCAAAAAACCAACAGGCTGGAGAAGAAACAAAGTGAATAATACTCATCAAAGAGAATTCTAACAAATTTTTTTTATTAATCTGAGAAACATTTATAAGGCATGCAGATTGGCTGTGAACATTCTCAGAATTCATAGGAGTTTTCTGAGTGCTCTGGATGTGTTATACAAAGATGACAGATTGTTTATATTGGCTGTTAAGTTCAACTGATCTTACAGTATTTCTGTTCCTTTACTGCCAGACAAATTTATTAGCAGCGGAATAGTGACTAAAAAATTAGCGAATAATACATTAATGAAATATCTGGATTTACAAAATATCTACTGAAAGCATAATGAGCCTTAGCTCAGCTACTCAGTATTCAGAAAAGCAATACCTAGCCCTTCAAGTAAAAAAGAACTTAATATCCTCGTATCACTAAATCACCTTGTCATTTAAGCAGATGACTCATCAAAATACAGTTTAATGTCCCATACAGAAAATCTAGATGCGTATTCTTATTAGGAATGTATTTCTATATATCCTAACCCATTTTTGCTTTAACATGCTAGGTCTTGAAAGTTCTGTTTCTTCAAGGAGGTACACTTTGGATAAATATTTGCCTCAACAACATTCTGTGTTGTATAAAACAAATAGGTGCAAACACTAAGTTAGTTTGGAGAGTTGTTTTTTTTTTCTCAGAATCAAATAAAAAAACTGCACTGAAAGAGGGTAGCAACATCCTGGTGTCAGCACCTCGTGCTTATTCTGTTGGTGCTTATTCTGGACCAGTTTGTTTTGACAAAAAAATACAGGAAAAAGGTATCACACAAGTGTGAGTACCAACAGGAATAAGTGAGAGCATCCCTCTGGCTATAGAGCAAGAGACAGAAAAGGACCTTAGTGGTTCCAATTTAGGTTGGCCTTCTTTTGTATAAGACTTAAACCCATTTTGCTGAAGTGGGGCAATCAGCAGAGTCTGTGTTAACTGATTAGCAGTTTGGCAATTTCCTGTGCAGGAATGGAGGGAAAGCAGTGAGGGAAGCAGGGGCTGTAGACACAGTAATCTCTGGAACTGGGAGAGAACTGCAGCAAGCTGCCATCTTTCTTTGTAGCAGAGAGGATAACAATTATGATAACACCAAAGACTGTGTTCTGCAATTAAAATCTGTATATCTAGACATGGGAAATATAGAGAAAATTGACTGGTACAAGTCGGTAAGAAAATATTCTAACAAAAATTGTTTCTTGAAGCAAAGAAGTTGATAATTCTGTGGAAGCAACTTTGGGGAACATAACTCTGGCTGTTTCCTTATAGCCTCATGCAATTTCATTGAATTCTAAAATTTCCTACAAGGCATTCTGCATATCTGTATTGCCAGAAGAATTCTTCAAGGAAAAAGATAGCATTCTGCATGTTCTCATGCAAATTGAGCTGCAGGAGCAGGTTTGCCAATTAGGAAATCAGTACCAAGTCTGATATATACATAACCCAGACTTCATTACAGAAAGCTTTAAGAACAAAATCCCAACATGTCTACTGCTATTTTTAACTGTCATTCAGATGTATATGTGGGGGGTTGACCCCAGCTGGATGCCAGGTGCCTACCAAAGCCACTCTATCACTCCTCAGCTGGACACAGGGGAGAAAACATAATGAAAAGCTTGTGGGTCAGATAAGGACAGGTAGAGATCACTCAACAGTTACCACCATGGGCAAAACAGGCTTGACTTGGGGAAATTAGTTTAATTTATTACCAATCAACTCAGAGTAGGGTAATGAGAAATAAAATCTAAATCTTAAAATACCATCCTCCCACCATCCCTACTTCCTGGGCTCAACTTCACTCCTGAATTCTCTACCTCATCCCCATCAGATGCACTGGGCAACAGAGAAGAATGTGGGTTGTGGTCAGTTCATCACATATTGGTCCTGCCCTCCTTCCACCTGAGGAGGAGGACTACTCACACTCTTCTGCCTGAGTGTGGGTCCTTCCATGCAGTGCAGTCCTTCAGGAACAGACTACTCCAGTGTGGGTCCCCTGCAGGTTCACAGCCTCCTTCAGGCATCCCCCTGCTCTGGTGTGGTGGGGTCCTCCATGGGCTGCAGGTGGAGATCTGCTCAAGCATGGACCTCCATGGGCTTCAGGAGCACAGCCTGCCTCACCATGGGCTGCACCATGGGCTGCGCCATGGGCTGCAGGAGAATCTCTGCTCTGGTGCCTGGAGCACCTCCTCCCCTCCTTCTGCATCGACCTGTCTGCAGGGCTGTTTCTCTCGCATATTCTCACTCCTCTCTCTGGCTGTTCACTCCTGTTCAGTAACTTTTTCACCTTGCGTTCGCTCCCTTGGACACAGGAGATGCTTCCAGCAGCTTCTCACAGAAGCCACCCCTGTAGATCTCCCACTACCAAAACCTTGTCACACAAACTCAATAAAGTATAAAATACAAACAACACAGCAGGTGTCTCCAAAGTAAGAAGAAACAAAGAAAAAGGAAAATTACCACACAGTCAATATTTTATTGTACTTATGCTTGTTGACAATGTAGATGCTTGGTTAGACTGACATTAATTATAGCACTGTTGGGCAGGACGTCTAATATTTTGTACTTTCTGTATCTTACAGTTAGTAACTTGTGTGTGGCTTGCTTCTATGATTTTCTATTTTGAGACAACTTGTAATGCATCTGCAGCTTTTCAGTATTCATGTAGAGGTTCAGTAACTATGCTGCCTTTATTTTCAGCCATTGAAGATGTGTTACAGAAGAGAATTGGGGATAAATAGCATCCCTAGTATTGAAATAACTAAAACACCCACTTTTAGGAATGCTGTTATTGTCTCTCAGTGCAGTCTTTTTATTCAATTCTGAGGGAAAAAAACAAAACCTCTAAACTAATTTACTTTTTGCACTTCTTTTATACAACACAGAGGCACAAGTGAGGTTGATTTAGGATGACTCAGGTTGCCATAGCCCGGCACTGATCCAGCTGATTTTGACTAAAAATAAGGATGGACTCATCAGAAGAGAAACTCCTACATCAGATCTATAGTAATCAGCCACAGCTGGGTTGGGTGTAACAGACTGCTAAAGAAGTGTAGACAGAAAAGGGTAGCCATATATTATTTAAACTCACCTCAAGCAGGAGAGTAAAACACAGCAGTAAGAGTTAAGCTCTTCTAGAAGAGCACATCTGTTGGCAGAATTAGCCTTCAGTACTTATTTCCTGGCTTATTGTCTCTTTCGTTTCTTCTCTGTTTGGATGAAACAAACGAAAACTTCAGATATGCTGTAGAAAACAGAACAAGCCAGGAAATCTTTATTTTCTAAACAGCCATGAATGCCACAAACTTTTATTGATTAGTACATGCTCTGAATTTGAGGAAGCCTGTCTGAATGTATGATTTGGTAACTTGGCTCTGCTTTGAGAGCCAAAATTGTAAGGTTCACTTTGCGTGCCTAGAGTGCAGTTGTTTTGTGGCTGTGTGATACGTTATAAAACTAATTAATCGTAAGACCTTTGCTGAAAATTCTTTTTTAGAGAAACAAAACACCTACTTTATTTGTTAAGATTTTACTTTGTATCTTTAGGGCCGAGTATATTTTTCATTCTGCTTTTCTAAGGAAATAAACTAGGTAAGGTTTGGGAATATGCTCAGAAATATTAGAAACACAACATGGAGAATTGCTGACAAATGCAATTGTCTGTAAAACAGACAGAATAGATGCTCTTGAAATGAGCAAATTAATCCAACCCAAATTTCCATGAACAGTTGGACAAAACTTTTGGCAGATCTAAATCTCAAGTTTTAAAAAAAAAAAAGAAAAAAGTAAGGAAATGACCCAAAAAGCACAAACAAAACCACCACCAAACTCATAAATTTGCTTTAGAATCCCTGTAACTGATTTTATGATTTTATCTGTTATCCAAAGATCCCAGTATCAGTAACCCAATAAGGTTGTGGTTTGAATATTGGGAATTCTAACTATTGTAAAGAACCTCAAAAAATCCTGAAATTTCTCAAGAAAATGACAGCTTAGTATGAAGCTTTAGTTTGTTTACAATGTGGTTTAAGACTTGTATAAACAGATTCTCCTGTGCTAACTCCACTTGGCAAGCGGCACTTCATGCCTGCATCTAAGGTAATAAATGCTCCTTTTGAAGAGGATTATCTCCTCCCTCTCCTCTTCTGCTTTGCCTGAACAAAGAAGGAGGTGGAGAGAAGGAGGGGGAGATAATCCCTTTAGCATGCAACACTTCACACCTGCTAGGTAAGTAATAAATGCTGTATTCCAGAGGGATTAGCATAATAGTTCTTGTTTGGAGTGGAATAAAATATTTTCAGACACTAGACCAAGCCCTTGGGACTGCAGTCCAGCTAGGGTTCTGCTATTTAATTTTTTCTCATATACACTCTGCATTTGCATGCTTTTTGAGTAAGTCAATACAAATGTGGAATAGAAATAGCAAAAACTGATTTTTTGATTTTGTGTTTGTGTCATGAGAAATACTAAGTATGTTAGGAACCAGCGATGCTGAAATAACATTTTATGATTTTAAAATAGATATTTCACAAGAGGAAAGCAAGAAGCAGAGGAATCTTCATGAAGCCCCCATTTCGTACAACGAGTGGTTCCTGAACTCAAGACATTTTGAAAGAAGTTTATGCTAGTCAGTGTGATAGTATCTTCACAGTGCGACTCAGCAATGTGTGACATGATCTGTCTGCAACTGACTCTTTCGGTCATGCCTGTGTTTTTCTGATCTTCCCGTTGTATTTTATTGCATAGAAAAAAACATACTTTTTATATTTTTGTTGTGGTTTAAGTCCAGCCAGTAACTCAGAACCACACAGCCGCTTGATCACTCCCACCCCATTTCTTCATCTCCCCACTCCCAGATGCATGGGGAGGAGAATCGGAGGAATGTAACTCCCACGGGTTGAGATAACAGCTCTCCAGTAACTAAGGTATAATACAAACCACCACTGCTACCAATAATAATGATAAGAGGAATAACAAGGGAAAAGGACACAACCGCTCACCACCCGCCGACCGATACCCAGCCCGACCCGAGCAGCGATCTGGGCCTTCCGGGTAACTCCCCCCAGTTTCTATACTGGGCATGACGTGCTGTGGTATGGAATACCCCTTTGGCCAGTTTGGGTCAGGTGTCCTGCCTCTGCTTCCTCCTGGCTTCCCCTCCTCCCTGGCAGAGCATGAGACTGAGAAAGTCCTTGGTCAGAGTAAACATTACTTAGCAACAACTAAAAATATTGGTGTTATCAGCGTTGTTCCAAGGCTGAAAGTCAAAACCATAGCACTGCACCAGCTACTAAGAAGGAGAAAAAAATGACTGCTGCTGCTGAACTCAGGATAATCTTATATAGTATAAAATCTGATATATATTCTGACATTGTATTTTAGTCATTCTGTCCAGAATTGCTTTTAGGGAATTGAAGAAGTGGGTCTAATCTGAGCAAAGGGGAAGGAAGAAGGTGGGAGGAAGAGAGATCCTGTAAACTCCGAACAATGGGAGGAACTGGCTATTGCTAGCAAGTACAAATTCCATTTTTCCATTCTACAGCTGCTTACATTGCATGAAATTCATGTCAGTCCCAGCAAATCCAGAGGGTTATGCCATCTTGATTAGATACCCCCAACTCATGTTTGCGCAGGTTCTGATATGCAACAGCAGTGAAGTATAGGGATGTGATGAAAAATGTTTTCCACAAATCTTATGTGGACACAATCACAGAATCATAAAATGGTTTAGGTTGGAAAAGACCTTTAAGATCATCAAGTCCAACAATAAACCTAATATTGCCAAGTCCACCACTAAATGATGTCCCTAAGTGTCACATTTACACACCTTTTAAGTAACTCCAGGGATGCATGTATTTGTGTGTAGATGTGTATATACATACATATATTCATACTTACATATATTATAGTTTATCCACCAGTCTTTCAAGCATAATGTCCTGTACATAGCATTTAAAAAATAATTGTGCATTTTTCAGGTCTTATTAAGATGTGCTTAAACTTAGAGAATCATAGAAACAACCAGGTCAGAAAAGACCTACAAGATCACCAAGTCCATCCATTGCCCAGCAGCGCCAAGGCCACCACCAACCCATGGCACCGAGGCCTCATCTACATGGGACGTGAACACCTGCAGGGACGGTGACTCCAGCACTGCCCCAGGCAGCCTGTTCCAGTGCCTTAGCACCCTCTGGGGAAAGAATTGTTCCTCATCTCCATTAAACCTCCCCTGGTGCAGCTTGAAGCCGTTTCCTCTTGTCCCATCCCTTGTTCCTTGGGAGCAGAGACCGACCCCACCTCACTGCAACCTCCTGTCAGGCAGTTGTAGAGAGAAATACAGTCCCCCCTGAGCCTTCTCTTCTCCAAACTAAACCCCCCAGGTCCCTCAGCCCATTCCTCATCACACTTGTGCTCCAGGCCCTGCATCACCTCCGTTGAACTTCTCTGGCCCTGCTCCAGCATCTCAATGTCTCTTTTGTTGTGAGGGACCCAGAATTGATTCGAAGTGCAGCCTCACCAGTGCCCAGTGCAGAGGGACAATCAGTGCCCTGGTCTTGCTGCTACACTGGTGCTGATATACGCTCCATTGGATTTCCTTATCCCCATTACAGCCTGCTCTCACCTATGGATGTCCAACTACAACATTTAGTAGCTCTCGTTCTCTACGTTTTTTCAGATTTTCTGTTACCTTGTTGCATGTAACTTGAAGATAGCATTAGAGCTAAATTATATTACTGATGCCTTTCTCTATATCCATTTGAAGACAGATATCAAGTAGATGTCAGGCAGGAAACCACAGGGCACCTCAAATGATACCAGATGCTTGAATTTATCTACCTGAATCATGTCCTACATTGGTATATGTAGTAGGTTTCACATTAAATCCCTGTTTTTCCCCAGGCTTCCAATATAAGCAAATAAATAACAGATCCCTCCCCTCTTCAAGACAGCCACAGCTAAAACAGCTAATCTATTACCTTTCTTCTGCCCTGGGTGAATAGAGTTTTTCCCTCCATCTTCAAAGATGTAGTATAAAAATGCATAACATATTCAGGCTTTGTGGCAGTCTCAGACACAAGACAGCTGAGAGATTCCCCTCACTGGAGGCATCTCAGCTGGGCTTCGATTACTCGCTTCAGTACCAAGCTACATTAGGAGTTCATAAATTTGTAGTAACTAGGTGTTACTCTTAGAATCATAGAATCTTAGAACGGTTTGTGTTGAAAGGGACCTTTAGAGGTCATCAAGTCCAACCTTCCTTCAATGAGCAGGGACACCTTTCACTTAATCAGGTTCCTCAGGGTTCCATCCAACCTGACCTTGAATGTTTCTAGGGATGGAGCATCTACCATCTCTCTGGGCAACCTGTTCCAGTGTTTCATCATCCTCACCTTAAAAAATTTCTTCCTTAAATCTAGTTTGAATGTATCCTCTTTAGTTTAAAACCATTAGGTCTTGTCCTGTCACTACAGTTTTACTAAAAAATCTGTCCCCACCTTTTTTACAAGTCCTTTTTAAGTATTTGAAGTATTGAAGCTGCAATAAGGTCTCCCCGGAGCCTTCTCTTCTCCAGGATAAACCCCAATTCTTTCTCTTACTCTTCAGATATAGCCAAACTATTGTTTCTGTCCAGACATGATAATGTGCCAGGGCTCTGTTAAGCTCTGTCACAGGTCAGTAAAGTTGAAATCTTAACAGGTAAGCCATGTAAAAGGATTTTTCATTTCGCTTTGTAAAGGTGTAGGAGGGAACATGAATGAAACCTTTTCTTATGAAACTCTAAACACAATGCATTGAAGCCAAACTTCAAAATAATCAGGAGATTTCTTTTTGGTTTGTGGGTTATTTTGGTTTTTTTTGGGTTTGGTTTTTTTTTTGTTTGTTTGTTTGTTTTTTTTCATTTTAGTGCCTTCTTGCACAAGATTAGAAAAGAGAGAGGTACAACAAAGACAAAACAGTGAATAGGAAAACCTTTTGTTGTCTTTCACATCCACCTTTTAATTAGCTAGACAGGGAAGTGATACCCTGTTATCTATCATGCCTACTATTAGAGGAATATCCCAGCAGGGAATATCACTACATAAATTACAACTACCCTTAATTTTCCTGAATGTTAAATGCTGGGTCACTTAAATTGAGCAACTATAAACAGGTAACAATTTTATGATGTCATCATGCTTGAAGGAATATATGGAGGACCATATATCCCTTCAAGTTTCTAATAGCCTTGCCATGCTGACTGAGCGTTTTTTTTTTTTACCTAACTAGTGAAAAGAAACATTATTTATACTTGATACATGTTTATTTTTAAATCCATAATTCTTGATGGGTAGGTCCATAATTCTACCTGCTATGGCGAAATTAGTGGATATTAGTGTATTATAAAATAATACATTGTTGCTGTGATTTCCCTTCTCACTATCATTCTATCTGGGAGACAGAAAGCATCCTAATGGCCAATTCAAACACTAATATCAGTTATTAATATTTTGCTTTCTTTTAGAAAAGAAAATAAAGAAACCCAAACAGTAGATAACCTAGTTCATAAATACAGAATAATAAATACCCTAATAAAAATTTTAATGCTACTTGTCCTGTCTCTTCCTTTCCAAAAAAGCTCGGGGAAATCTCACTAGAACATCATGTTACCAAAGTCCATAGTGTAGGCAAGTGTTCCCTGAATTCATGGTAAAGTGCTGTTAACGTGTTCTCACTGTACAGGACATGAATAGAAAGACAATCAAAAAACAGACTCAGAAAATGCAAAAGGTCCTGAGAGGCAGAGGAGAGTGAAACATGCAGAATTTGGTCTCATTTTTTTCTCTAAATTCAGTGCTAGCGAGGAGACAGGCAACATGTGTTGCTGTTTGCAATGATCACTGTAAATGAAAGTGAATTAAAAGACCTGGCTGTTACACTATCAAGTTTGTGAAACTTTACTTTCTGAAAAGTGGGGATGTGTAAAAATACAACATCTAGGTAGCATAATAGAAATACAGATGAAGACAGGTCTCTACTGGATTCTTTGGTTAAAATCATAGAATCATAAAATCGTAGAATGGTTTGGGTTAGAAAGGACCTTAAGATCATCTAGTTCCAAACCCACTGCCATGGGCAGGGACGTCTTACACTAGGCCATGTCACCCAAAGCTCTGTCCAACCCGGCCTTGAACGCTGACAGGGATGGAATATTTCCCACTACTTTGGGCAAGCTGTTCCAGTACCTCACCACCTCACAGTAAAGAACTTCTTCCTTATATCTAACATGAACTTCCCCTGTTTAAGTGTAAACCCATTACCCCTTGTCCTATCTTTACAGTCGCTGACGAAAAGTCACTCTCCAGCATCCTTGTAGGCCCCCTTCAGATATTGAAAGGCTGCTATGAGGTCTCCACGCAGCCTTCTCTTCTCCAGGCTGAATAGTCCCAATTTTCTCAGCCTGTCAAAATGGACTTTGTAAGGAAGCAAGACTGCATAGGGGGATATGATCACACACGTAAGGTGGGCAGATAATTTAAGATAATATTTTAAACTGCATGTTAGAAAATCCAGAAAAGTATAATGGAAACTTACGTAATGCCAGTAAATAAAAGATTATACCACATAAGATGTACGACATCAAGGCCTGACTGGATAAAACCAGTGTTGAAAATACTTTATTTGTGACCCCCAGAGTGAAATTAAGACACAAGCAAGGTCAAGTACCGCAATCGGTCAGTTTGTTTATTATAAAAAGATAATTATTAAAAAAAAAGATTATTATTATGAAAAAAGATAGTAATAGGACAGATCAGAAAAAAGGATAGAAATTAAACAAGAATGCGGAATGCTGAGAGAGATAGTCACCACTGTGGCTCCAGCAGCGTCCTGAGGGTCTGTAGTCATTGTCTTAGGTGGTGGGTGGCCCCCTGGTGATTAACTTTTTCCCTTTTATTATGTGTTGGGGGGAAGTACCTCTGTTCTTAATGTCAGTTAATACACATTCCTGGTGGATCACATGCATCCAGTTTCACCGGTCTTGCAGACAGCTCTTCAACTGCACATGTCTGTCAGCAGTCCTTGAGATAATGGACAACAGTTCTTCATACTAATCCTTGAGACAATGGATGGTGGAGCCTGATTTCAGTTAAGTCTCTCACATATGACCACAGCACAGCCAGATGGTAAGACAACAGAGTATTAAAAAGTAGGAATGTAGAGGAAGAAGAGATAGGTTATGATAGCTTGTATGTATTCTAAGTAGTTTCCAAAGAAAAGAACCATTAATGATAGATCTTTAATAAAGGACTCTAAGCTCTGCATGACATCTTAGAGATTTATATGCCTGTTCGTCTATAAAACTGATGCAATAGCATGTCATGACAACCCACATGTTGCCAGATGGCATAAAAGTATGAATTCTACTACTTATACTCAGTAAGTATAAATTCAGATGATTATTAATGAGAGACAAGAGAATAAAAGTCCAGTCAAACTTTCATATGAAAATATGGAAGGCATTTTGCAATTCAATTCGTCCAAGTCAAAAGATCTGACAGAAGTTACCCTTAAGTACAAGGCTCAACTAATTGACTTTTTAATTTTCTTAAAATGAAATTAAACTTTTCCTAGAGCAGAACCATCAGACTTATGTTCTTAGAAATACAAGAGCATATGGGTAGAATTTAAAATGTGATGCATAAGCCATTGTTGCAGACAGTGATAAATGCTAATAAAAAAAAAATGCAACAATACCAAAACAAATGACAGGTCTCCCTCCCAGAAAAAAAAAAAAAAAAAAATAATAAAAGGAAGTATATATGTTTCAAGATCGAAATGATAAAACCAATGTGAACAAATTATAAAGAGCAATAAATTGCTTTTATTTCTTTGTAGAACTTTTAATGAGTTCATTTTCTTCAGTGCCTCTCAGGCTGTTGTCATATATTTATTTATGCTGTTGTTCTAAAGATTCTGTAATAAGAATCCCTGCTATGACTAAATGACAAGTCACAAAATTTTTATAATTTTCTGTCTTTCAGCAGGGTTATGTTAAACTATATTACATCTTACTATCTCACAAGGGAAAAAACTCCAAGCATTAACCTGGAACTTCATTTTGAAGAGCTTTAAAAAAACTTCATTTTGAAGAGCTTTAAAAATAGCATAGAAACTATAAATGGGAAATACATACACATATATGGAAATATTTATAACAGGACATATATACTAGCATGCATGCATACATACATATATATAAATATATAAATACATAAATGCACAAATTTTTAATAATTTTAAAATTCGAGAAAGTTTAAACAACTCAAGTCGCATGTCTCCTGCTTTTTGCCTAGAGACACTACTGCCCACATAAATAAGTGATTTTTTTTTTAAATCTTGTAAATAAGTTTGTGTCAGTAATTCAATATGTAGGAAGGACATTGTATTTGGAAATAGTACCCTTAGTTTATATTTGTGAAATAGTTGCTGTTATGTGGGATATATTTGCAGAGATGATTATTATCTTTTATGGTGGAAGATGGTGGAGATCTCTGCAGTTCATATCAATCACTCATTATTGTGTTATTTAAGTAATCTCCTGTCCCAGTGCAAAGCAAGACTTATTTGATTTGTTGAAAGGCAGCTCGCAGTGTCTGCTTGTGAAGAACATGCTGAAACATGTCTTTAATAGTCCCCTTTGACTTAATTTTATCCCATTACTTTCTTGTTTAATCCTTACCACCATCAGAAATACATCCTTTCACATATCATCTTTTCTTTCTCTTTTTTTAATCAAAGTTTAAAGTGGTAAAATAGTACAATATATCTTCTTGCATTCAAATACCAATAATTCCCCAAGGCAAAAAAAACCCAATAAAAATCACTATCAGAAGTTTTTCATGTATTGTGCTAGCACAAAGTTATTTTATTATTACTATGTATTAACATCACTTAATGTAATGCACCTGTGTAGAGAAGTATTGAGTTACACACTGCTCTTCCAATCTAGTAGTCCAGCATAACCAGTGAAATAACTGACTTGTTTACAAAAAACTTTGTGGTGTCAAAGCATTTTCGGAGTCATGTTAAGGTCTAAGACAGATAAGAACGTCTGAAGGGAATTTAACCCATTTTTGAGGATGCTAATACAGATAAGAGAAATGAAAAACCAACTATGAAAAAACCAATGGGATTTGGAACATAATATCTTTGGGAAGAAGGAGCAAATCTGCTGATAAAAGAAGATCTAGCTAAAAGTGGAGAACACACTGAATTAAAAAATGTAAACTCATGGAATGAAAAAGCAGAATTATAACAAGAAAAAAAACACCCCGACACAAAAACAAAAAACAAGAAAAGAAGGACTATCAGTATTAGAGATTGAGGTGTTGAGAATACAAAAAAAGAAAAAGAGTTTAAGGTGGGGAAAAAAGAGTTCCATCAGTGGAGAGAACAAGCTGTTGAGGTAAGTGGCAGGGAAGCAAGGCAACGTCGGTGGCAGCCTGGCAGGGAGCAGAAGGAATGCTGGAGGGCAAAAGCAACCAAAAGTATGACACTATAGGTGAATGTAGAAAGTAAACAGTTGTACCAAATAGAATGAATGATGGAAGCAGAAGGAAAGTGGTATGTTTTCATGGGCATCAGCAAAGAATATAATCATCAGGGATTGGAATGGAAGGTGGTAGTACAGTAAGTAAGGCACTTGATAAATGAAGAGGGAGAGTTAGAGGGAGATAGATGAAGGAGAGTTACAATATGCTCTGACGTCAGTGCTTAATGTTTGCCTGTGTTTAGTCTTTATCTTTTGCCCAACAAAATGATTTTGTTGTCCTTCATAATCAAAAGGCAGTTTTCCCCAGGCTCTTCTACCTGTTGGAAATCCTGAAGAAGCTAGTGACCCCCAGAGACAGAAATCTTGTGACTTCTATATGACTACAAAAAATTATTAACCAGATCATCTACAGTACTAGAAGCTTAGAACTAGTACCATTCAAATGTATGTGATTTGTGTATGAACTACTCTATACCTCTGTTTTCTACTTCTTTTCTAGTAAGCACATCCTTGTCATGTGACCTTGCTATTAAATACTGACATAAATATGCAGCACTACTTCTTGGAATATTTATATGATGACACAGAGCTATTGTAGTTATGTGCTTCAGCTTCTCAGCTCCTCTTAGCAGGAGAGAATGACACTTAAAGTAACATTTAAACAGAAAAAATATATCTAAACTTCCACTTTACATGTAAGACAAAGTAATCATTCAAAGCATAAAATCTGAAATAAAACTGAAAGGCGAAGAGAGGTTAGGTACACTCAGACTGGTTCTGTTTGCATTAAAATTCAAATTACTTTCTCTGGTTCTTGAAATAGAATAATATTAAACACAAGTTTAGACTGAATTGAAACATTCTATGTAAACATTCTAATATTTCTTGTATTGTGACAATGTTTTCAAGTAGTTTCATTTTCATTGTTATAACAGTGAATACAGAAGAAATGAGTGTTTGGCAAAAGCTTTGCCTTCCTGAACACTTCTAATGCAAGTCTTTGATGCATTTAGGGGTATTTAATATTTGCAAAAGTTCTCAAGATGCCAGCATTAGAAACTAATGTTTTTGCAATTTCATACAAAACAACGTATGTTATTCTTTAAAGGAAATTCATCATTTTGGGTGGGGGTGGGGGGGAATTCGAGCCCAGATTTCCCAATTTTATCTTACACTTCTTTTTTTTTTTCAGTTTTTGCACTAGACAAAAACATAGTTTTCAGTGATATATTCTGCCTGTGAGTAATCAGGATGCTTGCAATTATGCAACTAAATCCTCATTATCATGTGTGTTTCTTTTTAGAAGAAACTAAACACATTTACTAAAAACAACATCTTTTTTAGTGAAAGATAAATAAACTTATTAAATAATACTTTGCTTTATGTAAGTCTGTACTATTTGGGGTATTTTGGAGGGGTAATTAATTCTGTTTATACATCAGTACATTAGAAGTTACCTTCATTGACCCTATGCATTTCCATTTGCATGAAATAACAGTCCTGACTGGCATGCTACTGTATGCAAAATACTTGTCTCCCTCTTCAGTTTTACACAGAACTGCAAACTTCACACTCAGAGTTCAACTGGATTCAGTAATCTTCCATATTATTCAAGAACTGTAGGAGATTGTTTAGCAGGTTGTCAGAACAATACAAGCAGAATTCTTCAGTTAATCGCAAATAATAATTTTTTTTCTATTCAACTGGAATAAAATGAATGAATGAATGAATGAATGAATGAAGAAACAAAGAAATAAACCCCAAACATTTAACTTTTTTTATGCCTTGCTAAAATCGGCACCTGTGTGTAGAATAGCTGGAAGCTATAATGTGAAAATAGTAATAAATGAAGCAGCAACTTAAATACTCTGTAACATGACTTTCAGTGAGTGTCAATGACTATCAAATTATGTGAACTCCAGCTTGGAATCCCCTCAACTTCCATAGCATTTTGGAGTACCAAAGAGGCCATGACAATAAAAGATTTCCCTCCATCTGAAAGTGACCAGAAGACTGCAGCTAAGTAGTTGTTATGGCAAAACACAATTCTCTGGTATCTTGTTTTAGAAGCTACAAATTATTTAATTCTGCATTAAAGCTACAATAGTCTCTTTCTCAATGTGATAAATCTAATTCAGGTGTCAGCAAAAATCTTCTAGTCCTATGTTTCAGACAGAGCTGTTGGGCATTTCTTCACCTTTGAGTATCATCATAGGCAGTTATGCTTCTCTTCAGCTGACCTCTGTTCATCTGCATTTTTTTGTCTTGATATTCCATTAGGGGATGAGCACACTTAACAGATCAGTCACTTGCCTTTCATGTTATTATTTTCCATTATAGATATAAATTCATGTCATTGAAATGATGAAACTGTCACTAATTAGAAGGCTTCTTGTAAACAGAACTTAAATTAACTGGGTCTGAATTTCTGTTTTTGCGTTTAGTAAGAAATAACCACAGGCTCCAGTGCCCAGGAAAAAAAACAAAACCAAAAAGGCATAACTCATCTTCCCAGTTATTTTCCTTTCTGTGTAATGTTTTGTGAAGCAATCACATATTTCCCTGTGTTTAAAGTGCAAATAACGATTTAAAAGCCTCTATTACCTTTCCACAGAATCTGTCTTTGAGTGCCATACACTGCTTGCAGTTGAATGATAAGAGCTTCATCACAGAGAGCCCACATTATTGTTCTGATTAAAAGTCTCCCTTTTGTCTCCATTTTCAGGACCTTTTTTCCACAATGAACTGCTATTCTAAGAAATAGCCCTCTGCTGCAATCCCCTTTAGAGTTGTAAGTGCTGTATAATGCCATCCATCAGCCAATTGTCTGAGTAAAGTAAAATCTGTAACGATAGTCATTAGTCCAGTCTCTTTCTCCTCTCACTTTTGAAACTTGAATTCCTTTGAAAGCAATTGTTTATTGTTCTTTATGTTGGGACTAGGGGAATGTGTTTAGCTGGATTACTGCAAATCACTGTTTTCAAAGCTGAACCTGAAAACAATGCATACCCTTCTGATGATACAGAGTGTTTGTATCTACTCTGCCTTCTCTTTTTTCAGCCTGGCAGCATTCACTCTATCTCAGTTGCTGGTGCAAGAAGTTCAGTTAGTGCACTGAATGTAACAATTTGACAACTGTTTCTGTGTTCAGTAATGGAGTGGTTCAAAGGGTGTAAATAAAGCCTGGGATGTCCTAGTAGGACCTTGCCAATGTAAGGACATTTCAGAATGTTCTGTCTTACATAGTGTAGATATAATGGGACAATCTGCAGATGATAAGGACCTAGCTGTTGCACTGCAAATTACAACCTAGACTACCTGTATTCTCCATGAGTTGTTGCTATATTTTAGCAGCTAGTTAAAATAGTCTCCATTCCAAGTAGGAATGAGTCCCAGAGCAAATATGACACACAATTTAGCTGGACTACAGAAACGCATCTTACGTATGAAAGCCAAGAATTTATTAATAGTCCAGCTAAGGTCTTGATGGTCTAATCAATGAATTATTGTTGGTGTAGTTTTGATGATAATAACAATCATAATCAGAATTATCCAGTTATTGCAACTCATTCCCTATAATGATAAAAACTGATACACACAAATCTCACTCTTTCACTGCTCCACTAAAGTGGCCCTCCCAAGTCATGTTTCCTACTGGAGGGAAAGTTGAGGTGTGAATTATAGTATCCGAATATCTTTGCTGGGAGAAGTATACTGTTGATGATGAAAAGTATGTTGCTGGGAGTCAATCAGGGAAAAACAAAAGGTGGAGCTGTACCAAGGCATCTAGGAAAGGGAGAGGGCTGGTTCATGTGAGACAGAACGGTACTTGTACTGGAGGGTAAATGTAAGACTGTTGTGTTACTATTCTCTGCCTTGGTCACTATCTGAAAACTGCTTTGGGGATCATAAGTCAGCTGTGGAAGGTTATGGATGTCTAATTCACATGGCAAGTATTGTGCAGTGGATGCTACAACTTTATGGTAGTTCCAGGAGTGACACAATTTTTTCAGTCCCTCTTTGTTCTTCAAGAAATGCCTGGCTGGACAAATATTGTTCATCAAAGCACATATTTATTATGTTTGGAAGCTTGGCAGCCCTTTAATTCTACTAAGGATGGGGTGGATGACTGTGTTGAAAGGAGGGACAGGATAACAGGTGTTTCTGGAGTATTGTTTTCACTTCTGATCTTTGTATGATGGCAGAGACTGTCTACCATTCTGTAGAAGTTTTAAACAGATTTAGGTGTTTAGAAGAGAGATGATGCGGCTTCCTGGTGTGCATGGCAAAGAAGTGACTGTGTGGTCTGGGGTTTAGTAGGCCCTGCTTACCGTTTTAGAGACTCCCTGGCCATTAATATCCCAGAATACCAGGAAGTGCGGCAAAAGTATTTTCTGACCCAAGGCCTGCAATGAACCACCTTCAGCTTTCTTCAATTGAATCAATACTAATTGAAAGTTAGAATGACACTTCTTATGTATTTTTCCTGTACAATGAGTGCACAGAAAGCTTCCTGAATACTAAATAACAATTAGTGTGTTCTTTACAAATGTTCAGAAAGACGTAAGTTATCTCAGATTGGTTATATAGGTAACAATATATGTATGAGCATCTAAAAAAACCTGATATGATAGATGTAGGTTTAACCAGGGAATGAAAAGGCTGTTTCACAAATCGTGACATGACTGCTGAAGTAAATGCATACTTTTCCAGGTAGCTTTGAAGACTCCAGGTAGATAAATTAAAGTGAGGTCTGGCAGAGGTATATCCATATTACCAACCTTGGTACAAGTTGTACTACACCTACATATTACCCATGCAGGTGTAGAATTGTAATGTTATTAGTCTTTTCACTACATGTGAGTTTCCTCATTCAAGAAGACAGCTGGAAAGCACTAATGCAAAATCCAAATGTGCCCACACACGTTGAGGATGTTTATGGTGGGGTGGAGGTAAAGGGACAAAATGCAAATGCAGAGTTGGGAGTAGAATATATGAAAATATATATATGAATACAGTCTCCTTCCAACTGACAGTAAAAGATCATGTTCCTTTACTTAAAAAATCACCAGGGAAGATTTTCATTTCATTGTGATATGTGATGACAGGAATTTTCCAATGGGTTGTGGTCCTATTCAGACAGTCTAATTTAAACATCTGGTCGCTGGTGAGACCAAAGGACTGATATTTTGGATGTACAGAGCACTCAGAAAAGACTGCATGAAGAATTTCTCACTTCTGACTTTTCCTTTTTCTTCACTCACTCTGTCAAAATCACTATGACTATGAATTGTATAAGTTAAAGTTTTGCCTAGCCTAAGCTCATATTACTCCTTCTTACAGCAACTGCTCCATGAAACTAAACTAAAGGTGAAATCATTTGGTAAGATGTCTCCATGTTTAAACCTACTTTTGGTGTTTATTACCTGACATTTTTAGGGACCTTACACATTCTTTTGTTGCCACAGGAGCCACTAGGTGAACATAGACCAGATTCATGGCAGAGATCTCCTGCTGTAAGAAACAGTCCAGTGTTAAAGAAGTTGTGTTCTGGTCAACTTACAGCTTCACTTCCTTCAGAAAAGCATGCAAATTCTGAGAAAAGCTGGAAAAGAGATCTAAGGAGGTGATTAAGTGGCTGAAGAAAACACTAATTAAAGTGTTTGACATTTCTTCCCTAGAGAGTTTTTTAAGTGCCCATAAAGTTACAGCTGAGAGTTAAACTGTGTTTCCAAGGTGGAGCAGTGATTAAGTTCTGCATTTTGTGTGTGACCTACATCAGTGGTTTTTATCTGTGCCTGCGTGGAAGGCAGCATATTACGAAGTTGGTCCCTCTGCTCCCTGAAAGGCCAGCTAAACCAGGCCCCACTGGGGCTCACCCACTGGGGATGCTTTCATATTTCTCTTGTGCTAAAAAGCCCAGAATAACAGAGAACCAGAAGATAGTTTTGTATGCTTCTAATGTACTGCACCACCCCTGAACCCTGTGAGATGTAAAAAAGCAGGAAGCAAACTTGATTAGGAGGCATAAAACACAAATAAACAAAAAAACATTGGGTTAACATTTGATTTTCATCAAGGCAAAAAGTTACAAGAAGCATGTTAGTAAGTTCTTCAGTAAGGGTCTTGGGTTTTATATTTATTAAATATCTTAAAAGGAAAGTGATCAGAGAAGCAGAGGCACTTGCAGAACAATGAATGTGACTTGGATTAATCTGAAACCAGAGACAACCAGGGAATTTTAGAGATCTACGTAAGAAATATGCAAAGATAACAGGATAACAATGAGATTTAGTATCAATGAATTCTAAGTATCTCTCATCACAGGGGAAAAATAAAGGGCTTGTATGCTTTAGAAAGTGGTATTATCTGTCACTTTTCAAAAGGGATCTGGGAATGTGCAGAAATCTTACTTCTGTTCAATGTACAACTGGTAGGAAAAATGCAAAAAAAGTTGTGCTAAGAATGAAGTTTATGCTATCAGAAATCAACAACGGTGCCTCATTTGCATTGCAATTGAAAGATGTTTTAAACTCTGTAATAAATCCTATAATAAAATACAGGCTAGTTAGCTCAGGAACATGAGATCTTGTATTTCCTGAAAAAAACTCTCTCTCTCTTTTGTCTGGCAGCTAGGCCCATATCTCTTGTCCTGCCATGTACTAGAGACTATTCCAGGTAAGGCTCCATGATTCACAAACCTTAAAAGCAAGTCAGTTTCAGTTTTTCTAGTCAGAACTTCACTGAACAAGTCAAACACATCACACCATTTAACTGAACAGTAAAATATATTGTTATAGGCTGTGGCTGAGATCAAGAGTTAAGATTCAAAGGAGATCAGACAAAATAAGTATTTCAAGTTGCCATTAATAATAAATCTTACAGAAGCAATATGTTAAAATCAATGCTTTCAGGTGTATGTAAGGATCTGTTGAGTACCCAGATGAAACCTATGGGTAAATGAACACTTGATGCAGCAGTCTTCTTTCTTATTTGAACACATGCAATCATTGATCCTGCTGGATACAGGTTTGTGCCATTGTTCTTGCTGATGACAGGTTACAGGACTACTGCAAATTCAAAACTGATTTCAAGTCACACTGCTATATTTTTGTCTTTTATTTTTTTACCTATCTTCATATTTCCTTACCAATGGGATATTTCAGGGAGATGGAAATCCCTGAAATAATGAGTAAAACCCATTCAGTTTCCTGGCGTTAAAGTGTTTTTTTTACAGCTGAACAAAGTCAAGGTACATAGTCATACTCAAGGGTGAGAAATATTTTAGATATTGAGTGAAAATTTCATCTTCTAAAATTCCCAACAAGCCTGTCATCAAAATTACCAGAATTTCTCATCACAATTCATTATTATTACAAGAAAGTTAGAATAAAAATCTTAATTAACTGGTTTCCTTGGAACTGTAAATCATTTTGATTTTTAAGCTGGACAGTATCTTCACACCAATGACCAATATGAATTTTAGTTGTTTGTCAACTCACAGGAAAGACTGTGTCTTTCAGGCCTGTATCACAGACTAATTCCACATTTGCAAACTTCAGAGGTAACCTTGCTTACTGTAGACACACATGCCTTCATTTAAGGACACAACTGAAAGGGCAGAAATAGGGAAGGAGCCCTCTCAGCAGGGACACATTTTTCTTAATGTTACAACAACAGAAAGTTTCTGGCACCTTTATATGCCCATCTCTAGTTCGACTGATAATACTGATGTGCAAATAGACACAGAGATTACAGTACAGCAAAAAGTCCACTTTGGGGTTGCAATGGAGCCACCTACCAATCCAATACCATGGCTATTTATTTATACACTTCTCACTTTAAACTTTAGAAACTGAAAACCTAAAATAAAGGTAAAAATACGTATGCGACAGAAAATCTAATATTTTATATAATGAAAGGGCAAACCAAGGATAGCTTTGCAAGCAAATTCTTAGCTTTAAAAAATGTATATTTCAGTTGGTGGTTCTCAGTGACTTTGGTGATATATACAGTAACTGTTTCTTATTTGCTGAGACATTTTAGCATTTTGTTTGGTAAATTTGCAAAGGTATAAAATTGGCTGTATTTTTGCTTTGCATATGCAAAAGCCAAGAAGTTTTCTCATTAACGTTATCTTTTGCTTCAGCTTCTTATTTTATTTTAGCTACCACAGAAACTAAGCTTGTTAGGGATTTTCAGCCAAACCAGCCAGATGCTCCTAACTCCTATAACATTTTGTAAAGTCCTCTTGTGGAGCCTTGAACAATGGGTTGTATTCCAATACAGCCAAATTGAATCTGAAACACCAAACAAATGATAAACAAAAGACAGAGAATGGGAGGGAATATTTGGCACTTGAGACATGAAAATCCTCGTGGTTATTGCTCAGTTGTGTTTCTACTACTGGCATCCAAATGTTAGTTTGATTACATGAGAGTTTTTATGCAATATTTAATTCTGTGAACTCATAGTGTTAAGACAGAATTTTTAGCCTACGGTTGGTGGTATTCAAGTGCTTTCAGAACTAAAAAAACCCAAACCCCAAACAATCAATAGGAGTTTGAAGCAAGAATTTTTCCTTTGGAAGGTGAAATAAGAATCACTGTTAATATAAGAGAGCTATCAACCCACCAGTGGACCCACATGCATCCCAGCCCATCTGCAGCAAGTGTAGAGTATCATCTTCATCCACGAAGTGGAATAATTTGGAGAAGGAGTGTAACTGAAAAGCCAAGAAACATAGATACAGGTCAGGGAGAGTCATGTCTGTGGTGAGCCCATTACACTCATGAGCTGGATGGGAACTTTGCAGTTGTGTTGTCCACATACATTTTGATGATCAGCTATAGATCAGACTGAGGAAACACTGTGGAAAATGTTAAAGGTAATATGCTGAATAGGTAGATACATAAGCCTAGGTGCCAAATCATTTTTTCTGTTTCGCTTCGATCCACTAAGGTGCAAGGGAAGTGCTGCCATCTGTTAATGTAATTAGAATTATTTTTTAATACTCAACTGGCTTGTGCCAACATCCTAGGGTTTTCATCTAGTATGATTTTATGTTGATTTAAATGGTTTCATAATGAAATGGAAGGGAAAAGTGCCCATAGTGAGGTTCAGTTTTCTGAGGGCGTTAAAACAAGCTACTAAGTACCATTAATTAATACCTTATTGAAATGTGATGTGACAAACACAGTATTGCCACTTCTAGTAACAGGCCATAAGCACTGTACTAAGCAAGGAAGGTCTCAGGACTTAGGTTTGTCAGCCTTGTATCTGTAATTTTCTTGACCTGTAACTTGGTTTAGCTGTGACAGAAATATCTTCAATTGGCCAGGCTGTTTTGTTTATGGCTGATTTGTTTTACTTTTGTTTACCTCTGCATGGCACAATGATAGTTTTATATACTTAACAGGAATTAGCAGTTATTTTAGGTAAGCGAGCTACTTATGACTATTAACACAATACAATGTAGAGAAATACAGGCCTGGTAGGAGAGCAGAAACCTTCAGAAGCAGAGACGTAGGATGTGGTGCAAAGAGTACAGGCATGGGGTGTGTCCTGGGTTCAGCTACAGCAGT
>NW_009922238.1:95284-95642 GCF_000696875.1 Nestor notabilis | reverse complement strand
CATCTGCCCTTGTGCGTCCTGGGATTCGGGCAACAGAAAAGAAACCCGCCCCTGTCAGCAGGGCAGGAGGTTAAAATGGGGGTTAAGCGAAGAGAGAATCGTGGCGTGGTTTAGGGTGGAAGGGACCCTAAAACTCACCCAGTCCCAACCCCCTGCCACGGGCAGGGACACCTTCCACTGGACCACGTTGCTTCAAGCCCCTGTGTCCAACCTGGCCTGAACAGTGCCAGGGTCAGTCAGATGCACCATCAAGACAAACCCACACTTTAAGCATCTCTACTTTCTATTGAAGCCACACTCTGAACATGGAGACTGGCAGGACAGGGTTTGGTGCATCTTATTTCTTGGCCCTGCATGG
>NW_009922238.1:90177-94970 GCF_000696875.1 Nestor notabilis | reverse complement strand
CTGGCAGGAAGGGTTTTGGTTCACCTTATTTCTGGGCACTGAGAGTGAACCACAGCATCCTACCAGCCCGGGTCGGAAGGGACCTCAAGGATCACCTGGTCCAAAACCCTCCCAAGCAAGAATAACCCAGGCTAAATGGCCCAGCATCCTGTTCAGCTGAATCTTAAGTGTCCAGTGCTGGGGAATCCACCACTTGTGGGTGTGAACGAACCCGAATGCAGTAAACCAGGTAGTAGTTCCTCTGAACTATCAACCAAGCTCTTGGAAGAGCAACTACAGAAGTTAATAGGTTAATCACGTGCTGAATGGGGAAAGAAATAAGGAATCCACAACAGCAGCAAGAAGCCAGCAAGTTGCCCATGGCAGCTTTTCAGACAAAGGACAGATCCAGCCAGCAGCCCGCTGTCAGTATTTTGCCATCAAGGAGCCGTTCCACAGTTACAAGAGGTGTTTGACATCAGATGGTGGCCCCTTCTTGGGGGAATTCAGTGCTCTGGGAATGCCCTGTCCAGTTTCCTCACCACGGCTTTTAGAAGTGAAAGAACTTTCCAAGCCACGGGTGATTCCTGAGGATTCCCTGACACATCTGTCCACAGAGCTGGTGCCTTAGACTCTGCTGGTACATTTCGATGGTTTGATTTCAGCTTCCTGTCATCTTTAATGGCCAATGGAGCACTGGCAGCTCTGCGATAGCCTTGTTTATCTTTCAAGCAAAAGAAGCTTTTGAAAGCATCCAAACTTCTGCATAACACAAAGGGAAGAGGATGAGGAACAATAAAGGCCTCTCATCTTTCTCATCAACAGCCAAGAGAAATGTCTTCTCACAAAAGCCTAAGCTTGTTCAGGACTGGTGTTGAAAACAACTCCTCAATGCAAGATACTAGTAATGAAGTCACAATAAAAGGAGCACACGTTGTATCTGCTAATGCACTGGTTGTACCTTTATTGTTTCACCTCGTTCACTAACAATTCAGTGGTGCAAGGTTACCATACACAGTTAGATATCTGCATTGCACACCTAAGGCTATACAGCAAATGGATCAGAATTAGTACAAATACATGAACTGTATTTACATTTTGTATACTCAAGCTCCAAATCTCGGATATATTTACAAAATAAAATAAGAAAATGAAAACCTGAAATTAATGTACAGTGTTGCTGATACACTCCTTCGCTGGGATGAAATCAGTTTGCAAAGAGCTTTGTTCAAGAAGGCCACTTACACAGCATATCCCTTGTATACCTTGTGTACAGAGAGATCAAACAGGGGAATGAGGACTGCAATTAAAAGTGTGTATGTCAGTGCAACAGCACGGCTAATGTCCAAATGCAAGAACCTTAATCAACTGCACATGAAGTATGAACAAGCAGAGTGGAAAATTAAGACCTGATCCTGGGAAGTGCTGAGCATTCAAGACTCCCTCTGCTTCTAGCGCCTGGTTTCAGGGCAGGCAAGAGGTAGTTCAGTGCTGCTCAGGATCAGGCCAATAACTTGGCAACATCAAGAATTGAAGACTTACGACCTCCACACCCTCAGTTTTCTGAATACACAGCTGATCCTGTCGAGTTAAAAACCATTCCAAATAACATTGGACACAACCATCTGGTTAGGGTTGGACTAGTTTTGATTTCAAATACTTAGAACGCATAAATGGCCTTCTGAACAAAAAATAAGTCAATCCTGTTCTTGAACAGCTGATGTTTTTAAACAATTTTTATTCCTGCTACATACAGTATAGTTCAGACCACATATTGGGGTTAACTACAATGGAGAGATGCAACGCACACGTTAGAGACCCATTCTGAAGTACATTCAGCAAACCAGAGCAGCAGTGGTATCCTTCCTTCCAGCAGCAGTGTCCTTCCTTCCAGCAGCACGTTCACAGCTGCATCTTCAACAGAAACACCCACCATGGTATAAACTAACACAAACTAAGGCTGTGCAAGAGTACCAGAAAGATGCATAGACATAGGCAGTATTAGTTGATTGTATAGTACCAATGGGTGTTATACCAAAGCTAATCCTGTTTTCTAATGTGCAATTAATTACAGATGTATAAATATACAATACATTACATAAAATTAAATCCCTGTAAATTAGGTACAAGCAGCAAAAAGTGAAGTCTTTGCTTTGAAATACCTTGTGAATCAGTAATAAGGACTATTGGACACTGACCAAAAAAACCCCTTTCTTAGTGGGCTGGAAATAGTATTCCTTTCCCTTCTGCATCCCAGAGTACAGGAATCTTCTTTGAAAAGGTACTTAAAGTGCATTTCTAAAAAACAGTATAGGAGGTTTAGCTTAGTTTTAAAATATCCAGGAAGCCTCAACAACAACGACATGATTTTCAATGGACAAAAAAAGGCAATTCTGTTCTTTTTTCAGCCAGGAACATAAAACCCTAAAACACAGCACAGTGTTGCACTCATTCTCTCCAAGAACACCTACCAGTGCTTATGCCCAGTGGGTTGGCAGGCCCATGGCATGATGCCTTGTCTCCAGAGGGTGAGCCCCAAGAGCTGTCTGACTCCAGGACTTCACGTACACACAGCAGGTAACCAAGAGTGCACTTTTAAATGCCAAGAGAAGGCAGCTTAGCACATTTTTCCCTTCTTGCTCTGCTTCTAGAAAGAAATGTCTAATACATTGGGCTAGATTAAAGAAGCTTTAAAGTAAACAAAAATCTTCTGCTTCATTATCCTTCTAAAGAAAACTTGAATTGATTTCAGCCCAGTTTTAAGCAGGGAAACTGATGTCTCAACATAGGCTTCAGGAATTGGTGAGAAGCTCTAACTGTATGCCTTTGTCAGACCTGAAAACAGTAATGCCCATTTGAACTCCACACAACAAAAATCTTAGTTACAGATTATGCAGCTTTAAGAGATACTGATGCTTAAAAACAGGATTTTGCTCTTCTGATGATCTGAGACATCAGGTCATCAGAAGCTGCTCGACTTTAGGCAGAAGAGTAACATTTACGCAACACGGCTGTAACGCTTCCAGCTCTGTATAAAATAAGCATCCGTCTCTTCCTGCTTTTAAAGGAAGATCCCTTAATCATGTTTCTGTGCAATGCCTCTATCTCCTTAATTCATTTTCTGGCTTATCCAAAGCAAAGACTTAACAAACTAGTTTTCTTCTAGTTAAAAGAAAAAGATAAAACTTAAAATGCTCTCAAGTGTGACACAAGATGCCACCACCTAAATTGCTGACTCCTCAAACTGGTTCCACTTTCATTATACATGGTAGTGATGGCAGCAACAACTTAAGTGCTTAAAATTAACCTAATTCTTGAGATCGGCTTAGCTCCAGCTTGAGGAGCCCTCCTGCAGCACTGACAAATCTGATGTATCCACACACTGGAAGTGCATTATCGTCCGTTGCATAACAAAGGAATATCATCACTGTGTTAAGAGTCACACGATTAAACAAGACAAAACCAGAAGGAAAAAAAAATAAAAGGAACTAAAATCCCTATTATGCTCCTGGGTCCCCAGGATGCTCCTTCACTCTGGCTTCCAGTTCTGAAAGAAATCTGAGGACCACAGGAGACAGCATGAGCACATGATTTAGCTTGAGTCCTATCTCGAGCTATATAAAGGTATGTCCTAGCAAGTGTCAGACCCCATCTCCCTGCTCCTTTGCCAACCATGCTGTTAGGAGGTCTCATGCATTGCACGTTACTGGAGAACGAAAACCCCATAAAGCTAAAAATTGCTCAGCTGATGCCAGTCCCACGTCCACTTTTGGCCACAGAATTTCTAACCTGTGATGAGTGAGTTGAATCCAAATGACCTTCTTGAGCTGGAGTGTACCTAGATGTGCCTACTGGAATAGTGGAACAAAACCCTTTTACCTCTTCCTTGAGAGGTCAGAACCTCAGGATGAAATCCCTGTCCATCCCCCAGGATCACAGCTAGTCCTGTCAATGCCCAGGGTAGTCAGTAAAGCTTAGCACAGCAGTCTGAAACACAGTAAAAGAAACCACCAATTCTCCCAACCTCCCTGAAAACCTAACTAAGAAAGATGAGTTCACTTCTCAGAAAGGAAATTCATTCTGCCTTTACCGGGGCAAGGACCAAAACTTTGGCCACAAGAAGAATTTACACTGTAGGTCAAGAACTAACACCACCCAGCTGAACAACAAGAAGCCAATTATTACACCCACTGACCAGGACCAGAGTCCTTTTGATCTGTCCTCCAGGGAGGATCAATTCTTAAGTTAAAACTAACTAGGGGGATTTTAGGTGATGAAACCTGAAGCAGGGAAATTAGGAGACATTCAACAATTGTTCCAAAAGGAATTGAAAGTGTCCTGCTGTTCCCTGGGGAATACTGCAAGTGCTAGGTCTAGAAAGGATTCTGTACCCAGAGGATGCTTTCCCCATGAACAGATGGGATGTCATCAGAGTACTGCAGATAAGAGATACATGCACAAAGCAGGCCTTGTGGAATGATGCCACGGTCTATCCCAACATACCAGTGACAACCAACTGTATACCCCTTCCAAAAGAAGCGAGAACTGTTGCTCCAGGAACTCTGCAGTCAGGACCAAAAGCAGAAGAGACACTGCCCTCCTGCGGTACTCTCCCGAAAGGGCTCTAAGGAACAACCACACTTTCATTTCCACTTAACACTCTCCATCTGCCAAATATGAGGCTGAGCACCTAAAACTTTAGGGATTATACCTAATACGTGAGCAATGTGCTTTATTTTTCCTCACAGGAGCACAAATTCTGTCTCCTCAGCTCAGTTCAGAGGCAGAGTAGTGAGTGTTAATGTTCTGGGAAA
>NW_009922238.1:89848-90126 GCF_000696875.1 Nestor notabilis | reverse complement strand
GAGTTAAAGCCAAGCACTGTTCACCTGCAACCCCGCAGCAAGAGTTTAAAGGCAGCTTATTCTAGCCAGCCCCTCTTGGTTTGTTCCCTATCCTTTTTCCAGCTCATGCCTTAACGTGGTGGACCCTGGAAACTAAAAACTTGCACCAAGTCCAAAATCCAGTCTGCCCAGATAGATTTGTCCAATATCAGCTTTCAACACAGTTTAAAGTAGAGGCTGGATCCAGAAAGCCTGAGGAGCTATTGCAGTTCCTCACTGGGTAATGCCTACATAGAAGA
>NW_009922238.1:57518-89446 GCF_000696875.1 Nestor notabilis | reverse complement strand
CTGGCGTTAGAACGTTGCCCTGAGGGAACCAATGACTACTGCCAAGTCACAAACTGAATGAAAGCCTGCAGCAGTCCAGACAGACAACAACGGACAGTGGGACAGACTCCGAAAGGTCAGTTGGAAATGGGAAAACAATTGTTAGAAGAAAAAATAAATAACTTTTTTTTTTCTTTTTAGAGTCGTGCATAAATCACTCCAGTTTTTTGCTTTTTTTTTTTCTTTCTCTTTTAGTTTGGCCACATGCTACTAGTACGATCCTCAGTACAAGTGAAAAGAAACAAGGTACGGTTAGAATACCTAGAAAATGTGCTGAAGGAGGTGGGAGGGGAAGGGATGTTAAGCCACAGGATTACATACAAGAGAAACCGTCAAGAATCACAAAGAGAAAATGAGAGGTAACACTTCATCTATCAGAAGGTGAGTTAGGGAGAACAGATGAGAACATTACATGGACTCAGTACTTCAGCTGGCCCGTGCGTCTTCGAGCCAGTTTTGACCTGCACAGGAGAGAAGTAAAGAAGTATTTGTTGAATTCTGGAAGTTTATTGTTCTTCCCTCCCCACAGTTTGTCCAACCTTTTTCTTAAATCCTGTTGTATAGTCCTAGTTTATTCCAAACGTAAAACATATCAAGGCTGTAATGAGAAAGACTTCTTACTCCTCTGCTGTGCTCCTTTAAAGGAAGACAGGATCCTTTAAGGACTGCGCTGTCAAGAGATTATTTGATGTTGTACAATAATAGTTTAGTTTTTAATTACCTTTACCAGAAATGAAGAGCTACTGTAGTGTAGTAAGAGCTCTCCAGCAAGCAGGGGGAGTGTGTGACCTGTGTTACAGGAATGGCTTCTAGAGAAACTCAAGAAAAGGGAAGGAAATGAGAATTTCTGCTTTAGCTCACAGCCCAGACCTGCCTGCACAGAGGGAGTAAGAAGCTTTATAAATCTGTGCAACACCCACACAAGGAAACCATTTTTTGGCCTCCACAAGCAGTATTGCTTGAAGCTTCTCACACATGTTCAAACTGGACACATCTGCTAAGAATGTCCCACAGCAAAGGAACAGCCACTGCACTTCTGAAGTACAGGACTTGTTTGGTTTGATTTTCCCTTTGTTGCCCACCCTCCCCCTTTGGTTCACCCATCCCATTAAATTCAGAATGAGGGTAAATTCTGTGACAAACCATCAGCCTCCTGCTTATGACTCTCTCTCTTTGTGCTCTGCAGCACTGTCTGCCTGGGAGCTGCCTCTTACCGTATTGTGCCAGCAAGAAGTGGATTGAAGGCATATAACCAGTCATTCATGTCTTTGTCATTGATGGCCTGGAGCAGGACCCCACGATGCTTTGTGCATACACCAAATGTGTTGGGTGTCTGGAATATTAAGGACAATTTAAATTACTAAAATCTACAAGCACATGATGCACACTTCCTCTGTGAGGGAGAGTTTGCTATGGCACATTCCTGAACACCACAAGACCTAAGGTCTTTCATTTAAGTTTCACTGGTCATCCCTAGGATATTATTAGTCAATCAAAAGGAACATCTTCTACAAATTATAGGTTTAACTCATACGTGTGGACTTTAAGAGCCGAGATGGACCAGTAAAGTTAATTTGATTCCTTGCAGGATGTTTGTGTGTGTTGCTTTGGGTTTTTCTTTCTAAACAAACAAACAAACAAAATACACAACCCCAAAACACCACAGAAACAAGACTACAAAAAGCAAACATAGAAGGGTGATGGTACCAACATATGCTCATAAAGGAAAATACAATTTGTAACAGAAGCTTGTTTTGGTCTCTTGTACAACTGTGTCCAAAACATAAGAAACCCTGAACAAACTGGGAACTTTGTGGGCAGAATCATCAGATACCAGACACTGTCAAGACACAGATGCATTTTCCTTGGATCAGAGATGACACACAGGATTGTATGGGTGCACTACTACCTGTAACATTCCTGCTCTATGGGTAGATAAATGATAGCTGCAGACTGACCTTTACCATTGCCTGCTGATCCTCACTGTATTCCACCTGAGCTGTGGATAAGTTTATGATTCCTCTTTCTACAGGATCTTTGTCACTGTTGTAAATGAAAACATAGGGACGACGAACCACCACAAAATGCTTGGCCCAGGAGCTGGAGAGTGGCTCTTTGAAGTGGAGGTATCCCTTCTTTGAGACCACAGAGCTGGAAAAAACCAAACCCACACATAAACAGGAATAGATTTGCCCCTAGATAAGACACCTACTAAGTATCCCTACTAACTGCAAAGCACTGTATAAGACGCTTGATCCCTGGTACATCTTGTCTACAACAGTATTATGCAAAAGGTCTATAGCAAGCTGAATTTTGCCTTCAAGAACTATGCAAATGTCTGACAGAAAGAAGGAGCCACAAAGACCTCTACTTCAGTGAGCTTCAGCCATGGTTTTGATGATAGCAGACATTATATTCCAAGTCATTGAAAATCCTATTTATTAAGTAGATGCAGGGAATGAATGCTGCAGAGATCAAGTATCAACACAACCTTCAACAATACAGGACTGCAGTCCTGCTGTCACCTGTTTGATTTACCTTCCTGAAATGGGGCATAAAACCCTACAAATCTCAGAAAACCCTTGTGACAGCTCTCAGGAAGCCATGGTCACACCACAGCAGAAAACTCACCCTGGTCTGATCTCCTCAATATCAGGAACAAGGTTTAAGAATTCATTCTTTCCAGCTCTGGCAAGATAGGAAGTTTCTACTGCAGGAATTATCTGGAACTGTTCCACCTCATGACAGGGACTGGAGGCACGAGAATTTGCTTCTGGTGTTCTTAGAAATAAGAGTAGAGAAAGAAAAGTAAATGTGATAATGGAATTTAAAGTGCATCCTCAGCCTCGCCTGTCTTACAAGTTTCGTCTTCCAGTTTTGTATGACATTGGGATCCTGTTGTAAAGTAGCAAATAGTTTCCCTTGAAGTCTGTGGAATAAAACTTAAAATAACTGCTAGTAAGTTGTTTCCCCAGTACTTCTCCCTCGCTTCTCTTGCCCAGTTTACTACGGTTTCATTTAAAAGGTACTACTTCATCAGCACTCCTCCTCTCAGGGATGATAGGCTGAGAAGCTACAAATCACATGTCTTTCAGTAATTAGTCCCAATTTAACCAAAAATACCTTCTCTAGATACAGCTGAGAAAGATAAACAGAGATTATTGGCCGAACTGGTTTATTCTGGGTTGTTGTTAGTAGGCCTTTTTAACAGAGGCCTGAATAAAACTTGTGGACGCTGCACACTGACGTTGCGCTGGTCACTGGAATGACAAACATCTGACTGTTCATTCAGCACAAAGAAAAAGTAATTCAAAAGAACAAAATGGGGAAAAACAATAGTACAAAGTGATTGGAGAGGATAAGGTTGTACAAAGAAACATCTGAAAGCAGGGAAAAGGAAGGAAGTAGGGCAAAGTAAGTCAGAAAACATAGCAAAGAGATTTGTGATGCACTGAGAGGAAACGTGTTTCCATGAATACCCCATACTTACTTCTGGTCGATTGAATTGCATCTTGAATCCACCAGAGAGGGGCAGGTAGATGAAGGTGTGAGGGTGGCACTGCTGAAACTCGACACGGATGGGTCCCGCCCGATGGGGGAAATATCTGACAACTGCAAGGACAAATTCAGAGAGGCATTTTTTGGTAGCTGGTGCAGTCCAGGCTAGAACATGGCACTGAGCACGCGGGAGGCTCAGGTAATAGAAGCTATTTCTAGCAGCCACTTCCCCACTTGGTAGTCAAATTTTCACACACAACCATCATAAACCCATCCAGGGGTGAAAATACAATGGCACTTCTGTAGGCACAGCTTGTTACTAACGTCCTAAACTTCTGATTATTCCCACCCTGACTCCCTCAACAGAATATCAGACTATCCAGTGTGCACCTTGGTGTCCCCTGTACCTAAAGTTAGTTTGAAAAGCCAATTTATCCTTTTACAGCAGGAAAGTGTACGTAGGGAAAGATAAGAGCACTTCCAGCCTGCTAATAAACTAGAAGGTATATATAGCCCAAGTTCACACCATTTCTAATTCTTGCAATATGAATAATTCCAGCCAAATGCTTCCAGCAGACTAAAAATGAAGGAATTAATACGAAGTGTTTTGTCTCTTCACAGTATCAACAGATTCCACAAACATATTGCTATTGTACTGCAAATATAGTGTTGCATGAAATATTTACCTTACAATCACTGATGCTGTTGTACACCTGGTTAAATTCCCGATTGAAAGTGTGAGTAAGAAGCTGCAGACACTAAAGTGGAGAAGGAAAACAAACACAGAAAAGGATTTTACATTTAGATTTTCAGAGAAATTCGAGCACAAGAGGCCCTTTGCCAAGACAAATTTGGCAGCTCATGAAAGGATAAACAGGATAAAAAGGATAAATTAGAATGTTTCATTACAGAACTACTAATGAAGGGGGGGTGAGGTACCGCCATAGCACAAACTGAGCCACCAGCACTGGCTGCTGAGCACGGATTATTTCACATTAAAATGAAACTCACACAATAGTGGATATTCACCATGCTGGGAAGCTCATCATTAATGTTTAAGCATCTTTGACAACCCAGTTAGACTCATGATGGTTTTCTCATGTTATACCTTGGTGGCCAGCTCTTTCTCCCGATCCACCAGGCTTTCTATATCTGCTGAGTCGTAGCCACTGCTCTCGCTGGGTGTCACAGCACTCTCAAATGTTGTAGTTGAAATCTGTGAGGAAATGCTGGTGGAGGTACTGAGGGTTCCACTGCTCAGACTGGGAGACAGTGAGTCACTCAGGGACTTGGGGATGCTGTCACCAAGCTTTTCACGAAGCAGAAGGAAGTGTCGGGTTTTTTCCACCTAGGAAGAAAAGAAACCAGTGTCATCTGCTCCAGGATGCTGCTGACTTTACAGGCACTGAATTCTTATGCATTCGTTTAAGAGTCATACCAGTAAGCATTTATAGAGTTTACAATGGCACTAGAAATTGAATACACTGAGTTCTGAGCTGAAGATTCTGCTCAGCAGTAGACTCTTTCTATCTTCTCTGTTGGGGAATTTACTTAAATCTTGACTTTGGGAACAAACTCCCATCTGGGAACCCATTCAGATCAGAAAATCAAACAGTAGGTAGACTAAAGGCAAATTCAAAGGTACAGTTGTGCTTTTTCTTCCCCTTCCCCCATCTCTTTATTCACCTCATGCAGCAGCTCCAGTTTCTCCAGTTCCCACTGATGCTCAAGAATGAGGCTGTCACCCCTGGGCCTCCAGCCGGCCAGATTCTCCTCTCCTCGCACATAAGCCACAGATGTATCCAGGACTTTCCTCCTCCTCCTCTGCATTCCTGAGCAGTAAAAAATGACATCAGGCATGTTAAAAACAGAGACTGAGGGATGCCACTAAAACACACTACCAATTAGCAATCTGTGAAGAACTAACACTTCTGCTGTTGGGCTGGAAATAAACATGGCAATGATGCCATTAACAGCAGTCACACATTCCAAAGAGATTTGATTTCATCCAGTTTTCTTCATTCAGGTATTTTCTATTGACCAGGATATACTGCAAACTCCTGTTCAGTCTAATTCAACACAAGAACTTCAACTGCTAGGTCTTCAAGGAAAAAAACATTGACACTACATGAACTACATTCCTTCCAAGTTATCAAGCTTGCGTCAGGTATCAGTGTATCTTCAACACACCAAGAGAAAACTCTGTAGCTGCAAATACAAGACTCACCTGTTTTAGTTGTGAGCCATGTACTATGACCCCTAAGTTTGACTCAGGCACATGCTCAGTTTCCTGATATACCCATGTCAGAAAATGTAAAGCTATCAGTGAATCCTTGGTTCACCAACAGTAAACACAGACCCAAGTGGAAAATAAAAGCCTGTGTAAGGTTTTTTTTAGTGGCATAGCAATGTTCCACTGCTCCTATGAAACACAGGAACTGCTTCCCATCAGGACACAAGTGTTTACTCCATTCTGCCCATGGAATTTTCTGCAGTATTTCATATTTGTCACTTGAACACCCAGTCACTGCTTACCTGGACTTCCTGTGTCTGCCATTTTGCACAAACTCAGTTCATAGATCCCAGTTACACGATTACTGTTCACAAGAAACCAGAGGGGAGAAAAAAACCTATTAACTTCAGATATGAAGTGCATTAGCTTTAGTTAAGTGGTCTCCAAATGAGAAGTTTAAGCATAGCTGTTACTTAGAACTACATGTGAATTCTAATCTTGACATAAAATAGCCAGGACAGACAGCAAGACCTCTAAAAGTAGCGTTTCCTCCATGCTCCTCCCCACCCCCAGTTAGAGTCAGCAAACAGCCACTGCAGTAAATTCCAGATCAGGATCAGGGTCATCCATGTACAAGCTTAAAAAAACGGATTTCTGTTCCCAACTGTTCAGTCAAAAGACTGGAAAAGGGGTTAATAAAGAGAGAAGCCATCAGGGTTTCACTAAATAAATGCAAGAATGGATGTCCAAAACCAGTCTGGAGAACTAAAACTAGGTAGGATTTCAAGGAAGAAATAAAGAAAACTAAGCTGCGTTCTCCCGATGCCCTCTAAGAGAAAAAGCATACACTGACATAAAGCACAGGTACCAAAACTGCAACTGAACTTACGAATCTGGAGATTTGGAGTAGCCACTGCCGAAGAGATTGCGCAGTGATCGTGGTGGGGAGATCTTGGCATCTCGTGAGTAAAAGACCATACAAACATCCTTTGTTATAACTGCAGGCTGGATGCAGTGGTCAAGCTGAAAGGAAGAACAGCAATGAATGAGTGGCTGCAGACAACCATGCCAAGTTACACTGCTTCCCTCTTTTAGTGGGACAGCTTTATGAACTTAGTTCTTGTTTGGGTCTTTGGTGAAGGGTTTTCATGTGTTCCCATGAAAAAGAACTGTCAAATTACTTGATGAATCTTGTAGGTGAAATACTTGTACTACACAAGATAAAAGTACCTTGTATGCAAAGCCAAAAGCTAGGCCAATGTTTGTAACATTAGTAGTACTTACATAGCAACGTTTGTTGATTTCAATGGCTTTTCAGATACAAAGGTAGATAAAATGAGGCACAGAAAGAGAAGGAGATCACCAGTTTCACTTCATATTTGCTGTGAGGTAGAGTAATACCTTGACATTTGTAACACTTTAACTGTGAATAAATGTTTCCAGCCTGTTCTCAGAAAATGAATAAAGACTTTCCCTGGCTTCAGGATTCAAAAATCACTTAGTCCAGTGAGTATTATGTCAGGTACACACTGTCTGCTGACTCAACATTATACTTGAGTCACAAGCAAAAAGGAAGGCACAGGTCTCTAACCTCCAGGTAAGCAGAAAGGGTCATATATATCTTCTCTCCATATGGTGTCACTCGGTTGAGGAGAAGGGAGTTATGCAAGGAGCTATCCCAAACTGCTTCAAAACGATAGAAAGTCCTGGAAAAAAGGACATTAAAAGCTCAGTAGTAAGAGTTCCTCTGCATCCCTCTGAGCAGTGTAAAGCAGCTCATCCTTGACATCATCCACTATGACTCTCAGTGGCTCAGATAACAAATAGTTGAAGCAAAGACCTTCTCTTCTTTCCCAAGATAACTTACTTCTACTTCAAATCAGAATGATTGATAGGTAGGGTTAAGTCCTATAATCAAGCGATAGATAAAATAAAGATTTCTTTCTATGTCTCTACTAGATTTAATTAAAACTTCCAGATCTAACACAAACTTTTGCAGTTGAAAGGAAGGAGCTGAAAGCTCCCACAGTTCTGCCCCAGCAATCAGGAAAGTTCATCTGTTCAAGGCAAAAGTGAGAGACAGCATCATACACAGGACAGCAACATCATCAGATCTAGAGTCACCATTACACACTCTCGAACAGGGGCTATGGGAAATGAGCTTTCTCCTTTCCCACAAGTAGAGGCTGATTCCATGTAGGTTCCTTTGGAAAGAAGTCCATACACTTATTCAGGAATGCAGCCTGCTTTTCTTCACTGGTAACAGAAAAAGAATTCTTCATCACCTCCCTATAATTTCCCTCCCAAATCCCCTTGCCACTGAGGTTTTCCATCCCACTTCAAGTCCAAATGATGTGGTACTAAAAGCAAGTGCTTTATGTATAGTATTTCTTCAAAACAAGTTCTATCTCTGAAGAGCTTCTCTACTAATGCCCAAGGCCAACTAAAATGAAACAGGAGACAAATGACAAAAAGCAGGGTGGGGGTGGAAGAAAGAAACAACAAAAGCCAAATCAAAAGGAAACAAGCAGCAGCCCAAGAACAGACATATCAGAAACAAAGTTCTGATCTCAGAGTTCCCAAGAATCTCCTTTTCCTGACACCAATTACACACTTCTCAGCCACTACATTGAGACACCATGAACTGTGCGGTCAAGTAATATAATCTGAGAATATTGCTAAATACACTGTCTGCATTTGAAGCAGGAATTACTTCTACATGTCCTGCTTCTACTAAAAATGCTACACAGAAATATATCCTAAAGGCTAAGTAAGCGGTAACTTTAAAAGCACTGTAATGTACTCATCTGTACTTGAGTCAGATTAGGCAAACGCCACGGGTTGTCCTCTAACCCTTTACAAACCTGTGCTAAGTCCCTATGTTTTAATCATCCATTGTGTCTTAGTCATGAGAGCAATCTTTTAACTTTTAGCAAGCTCCAGATTTACTACCCGGACAGAAGAAACAGTAGTAAAACCTGGTTGTGCACAGATGGGAAAGCCAGTGTACCTCACCCCTGAATGAGCTCTGCACCATTTGCCAAACATGACTCCTCATCGTGAGAGGACACAGGTGTAAAAGTTCATCAGTGCAAAACTAAACACCTCTCTTCAGCAAAATGATGCTTTCTGGTTAAAAACCGAGCAGAAGTCAAGCATAGCCTCAAGACAGTTAGTCCATTGGATTTTGTCTAGCCAGAAGGTTAAATATACAGTCTTGCCTTTCCAAACCAGAACTTGCTAGAATAGTTGTAGAGGGAGACAAAAACTAGAAGTGAGCAAACTTCTTTCAGCACAGTCAACAGCACAAGAGGGAAAAGGGAGCATAGAACAAGCAAAGAATGGAAAACAGGAGAAACAGGTTAAAGGCCCCAGTGTATAGTTAGGACTGATTTTGAGGTGGATTTTAGCATTAGGGGTGAATTGAGAGCATTGAAGACGAAGTCTTCTCTTTTTCAAAGAGGCAGAACACAGAAAGAGTGCAAATTGCCCCAGATTGTGCAGCCAGAATGCTTGGCTCTGACCCAATCTGGAAGGTGAAAGAGGAATCCAGTCTGAGCAGCTACTACATGTCTCACTTCTCTGCCAGCTGGTAAACTAAGAAGTATCAGCCACATGGTTAAATTTCAGATGCAAATCCAACCTAAGAACAGAGGTTGAATGACAGTCACATGGCAGCCACTGCTTTTTGTTCCATGCAATTCTGAGCTGGAATTTCAAGTATCAATCATTCTGTCCCTGACTTGGTACTTTAAACATAACAAGCATTAGAGTCAGAGACAGGAAAAAAATCCAAATTTAGTTCTTTGATACAGAACAAAGGAAGAAAATAGCAAGGACTACAAATAGGAACCATTCTGAAAGCACACTTTGAGAATCAGGAAGACTCAACAAAGGAAGCTGTCTCTTCCACGTGAAAGAAAGTTTGCTTTCACAAGTCCCCCACTGAGTTGTACCTGAATAAACCCTTGACACAAAGGAGAAGGTTGGATACCACTTCTGGAAGAGCTAAGAGGAGTGCTAACAGAAATTGGTAAAAGCTAAAAGGGAAGTGGCAGCAATACAAATGGGACATAAAGCTTCTTGAAAATAGAATGCTTTATGTACAAAGAAAGCAAACAGAAAATACCTAGGCATATCCTTATCAAGAAAGAGCCTGTGAAAACACAGAAAGAGCTTCAGTTAGTCCAGCCAAAAGCAGAACAGAAAAGCAACAGCTGAGAGGACAGAGCAAACAAAAAACCCACATCAACCAGAAAACAAGCCTGCAGACAATGAGCAAACATGAAACACACATAATCCTTTACCAGAGCTTCAATCCCACTCCACCACGCTGCCATACACTCATCCCACGAATTAAACCTTGGCATTTTGGTAAGATCTGGTCAACAGCTTCATCTCACTGACACTCATCCTTCACCCAAGCGGTCCCTCTAATAGAAAACTACAGAGCTATATAGGAATTCCTTGAAATTGCAAGAGAACAGGAAGTACAGAGCTTGCCAACTGCAAATCCAAGAGTTTCAGACTCGAAACCAGCAACGTTCCAGTTATACTGATCCATTAATCCAAATACACTACGTGTAAAATACCCAGTTCTCAGTGGGAGGCAGAGAGCAACTGCTAAACCCTGCCACTGCCTGTGCTGACTGACACTAGGTGGCAGGAAGACATTCAGCTCTAGGAGCAGCATCCTGATTCCACCTTTAATACTGCAGTGGAATTTCAGAGTCCAAGCCTCTAATGGAGAGGGAAGAAGCCATTTCATTGCCTAGGTGGATACTGCCTGCAGCATTCAGCAGCTGCAGCAGAGATGGGCTCCAAAACAACCCCCTCCCCTCCGGAAACCCTCATTCAGAGTTCAATTTCAGAGATATTCCTGCTTTGCACCAGCTAAACAGAGCCAGGAGAGGTCAAATGACTTGGCTGATGTCAGAGGAGGGAGAGGCTGTGCTGGCAATGCAGCATTCCGCTTCCCTGCCCTTTGTTGCAGACACTGAAGCAAAACAATGTGGAGTCTGACTGATCCTTACAGCAACGCACCCCAATGAGAGAGACAGCAGCCAGAAACCTCTCAGATAGTGGCCCTGCTGTTGCCCAAATGATTGCAGATACTTGGAACAGAGCCCCCCTTATTAGAACTGGGGTTAATTTGTGATACATCTATATAAATCCACAAATTATGAAGTTTAATTTACACAGCATGACTCTTGCTTAAATTGTCACATGCTTGTTCCAGGAATAATACAAGTATGTACAATTCCATAAATACATCCCCAAGATCACCCCTGTAGCTCAATGCTGTATTCTAGCAACAAATCTTGATCACAGTTTAACAGTTCTGGGTTAAATTCTGAGAATCCCTTAAGCTGTTCCTTTCCATCCTCCCTCTAGGATGCTTACACATGGAAAGTAATTCAACTGCACTGGAAGCCCTCCACCCAGACCAATGGAATTCAGCTTTAGCAAGAGTATACGGTAATGTTCATTCTCCATTTCTAGGCCCTGTGCCTATGGAATTTTACATTTAATAATTAGCAACATTCCCAGCTTTCCAGATATCCTGCCAATGCATTGGAGATCAAAGAAATTTTAGCTTCCTGCTAGAGTGTTCACTATATTCACTTACCTATTGGAGCTGTGAGAGGACTTCAGGTATTTTGCAGAGATAATATTCAAAGACAGAATAGCATCCACAGCAGCTTCATCTACCTCTGCTTTATTTCTTATACGCCCTGAGAAAGGTAGGAGGGGGAAGCAATTAGAATGTTAAACACAGAAAGAATTTGTTTTCTCAAATACCATTTCAGACTATGTGATTAAAAAGCAACTGTGAGTGGAAATTGCAAAACTTGGTTTTGCCTCTGGATCCTTTTCAAAAGCCTCCTCTCACAGCCAATAGTCATAAAGATGACAGAATCTGGTACAAAGAGAAATTACCATTAGTGCTTTTCCTTCCTTCCATAACAACATATGAAACAACAGACTCACCAACAACCAGCTCTCGCACGTCTTTCCAGTGCAACTCACTGCCCTTCTCATGGATGATGGTGACTGTGATTCTACGCTGGATTCCCTGGTAGAGTTCAAAAACAAAGCACTGGTGAAGTATTCACACACGCACAAACATCACCTATTTTGCACTTTGCTTCTCTCTTCTCATTTCACAAAGGCAGAATTTTTTAACCTAAAATAGTCCTGAGATTGTTGCCATGCTCTCAAAGACGTGTGTTGTCCCTGGAATATATCAGTTGACCACATAAAAAAGGCAAATACTTAGTTAATGTGTGGTTATATACTTATATTAAAGTGTATACATCAAAACAACTGTATACACCAAAAGAAGTTACCAGAAAATAGCAACCATTCATTCAGACATTCTCATCCTTTATCACACATATTTGTTACAGGCCAAAAGATAATAAAACTCTGTAATAAGCTGGGAAGAAGGTAAAATTGTAGAATAAACACCACATCTGAAAAATTCCCCAGGTGTTGGTTGCAACAGAATCCACTCATCCAAATGCAGAAGACAACTACCCAGGGAGAAGGTGCTTTATGTGTAACTTTCCAAAGCTGAAAAGTGTTTGCCTACATTGTGGATTTGACAATGGGATTGATAATGGGATTAGAGAGGCTACAATTACTCTGGTTTGAAGTGCAAGTAATTGATGAAGACACCAGGGAATACGGAACTAATATTTTTATTCATTTTTAATAAGGAAATTATTGGAATATGGCCATTATTCCTAAGCTGTAAGAACTGTTCTTATAATTTTAAAAAGAGAGAAGAAATGCAAATCACAGATAAACTCTAAGAAAAGGACCTGAGAATATGAGAGTAGAAAAACCGTAACATAAACCTATAAACAATATTTAACCAGGATTATCTTCAGAATTTAGCTAAAGACAAATTATTATTAAGGATTATTACAGGCATTTAAATGCACTGAGCCATGGTTATTTTGTAGAACTGGCTCATAGCCACATGCAGTGAGACAGAACCAATGAAAGTTGAGTCCATGTGATCCTTCTGTGGCCTTGCTAGAAATGTTGGCAGAGCTCTGAAGGCACAAACCTGGTCCGAAAGGTTCCTGTTTTTTAAAAGGCTTTAATCTTCCATGAGTGGAATGATAAGCAACAGACCAGGGGCCAAACATATTCTCATAGCCCAAAGCTAACATGCTAACTACAGACTGACATATGACTTACTGACCCTACAGCTATCATTAGACAGCTGTGTGGGAAAGGAGGAGACATGAAAGATGCAAACTCCAGTCATTAGCCTTCTAACCCCCCTCAGAGATGAAACTTTCTGTTCTACAGCCTTCATTAGTACCTGGTGAAGCAGGAAGGTCCCCTGACAGGGCAGGCCTCCAGTGTGGTCCACAATAGCAGGAATATACCTGTGTGAGACAGTGAAATCAACAGGCAGGAAAGATACACTTCAGCACAGCAAATTTACTCTGTATTCTCCTGCCAAGTGTTACCTCTCCATATAATAAGTGAATAAACAAGAGTGTTTCTACTGACTCTCAGACTGGACTCTTCATTGCACCACAGTATCAGTGAAATATAGAAGTATCACATACTGTATTTCCTGTACTTCTGGGTAACTCTGTGGAACTTGCTTCTTAATATAATCCCTAAAGACCTGCCAGGGGAAATCCTTCTCCGTAGCAGAAATGAACATAAAATAGGGCCTGGAGTTTCTAGTGACCCAAAGAATCTGAGTTCATGGCCTAAGTAGGGTAAGTTTTCCCAGCACCTATTCAGCTGATGTGCATGGGGCTTTCAGAGTGGAAGGATTACTGAAGGTAAGGAAGTGGAAGGATCATGAAAGATCATTCTACCTCTTAAGTCCTTTCCAATGGGGACAACGAATGCCATCAGAACTCACACCCAGTCACTACAAACCAGCCAGACCAGTGCCCAATAACAATTGCTAAACATCAGCCTGGTGTGAAGGGAACAAAGGGTAAAAGATCAAACTCCCATCAATTGCTGCTCTTACAGCATAAAAGATGAATACTGGACTTACTCCCCTGTTGGCTCCAGTTCGCTGATCTCAAACCAAACGAGGAGGTCGTACTTGCTCACACTATGGCCCAAGCTGGGTTTGCTCAGAGTATTGAGCTTTGTAGCTGGCACTTAAAGAAAGAAATAAAAGAAAAAATGCATTTGCAAAGACTGAACAAGTGAAGCTGACCCAAGGGCTGAAGCTGACCCAAGGGCTCATTTCAGTGATCCTATGTGCAGACCACATCTTTTCCTATGAAAATTGTTGCTTACAATAATCATTTATTAAAGTGTTGGGTTTTAAATCTGAGTTACTAGATTTAAAAAAAAAAAGTTAAATAATGAATCAAAAGTGTATCCAAAAAGCTTGTAGAAATATGCAGTCTCTCTAGATCCACAGAAAAAGAGGTTTCCAAATGTGCATCGGTTACTTTATGGCTTTAATGGTGATTTAGAATTGCTTAGGTCTGTTCATCTGAAACATTACTCACCCATGAAGTACATTTCCCTTTCCCCAAACAAGGAAAGGGGAAGGGAGAAAAAGAAACAAAATCAAGAACTTAAAGCTTCAGTCCTCTCTTCTTCATGTTACAGATTGCTTGACTCCTGTACCAGTTTAGAGAATGTGTCGTAAAAAAGCTGAACAAGACTTACTCCAGAGCCATAATCCTACCAAAGTCTGTCTCTGAGCTCCTTATGTTTTGGTATTAGTGATTACTTCTGGCCAGATCCTCTCCAATTCCTTTCATGCAAATGTAGGGATAAACCATGTTTAAAAAACTAATGGGTAAGTGAAATTGTAAAAATAACCTGATATTCCTTCGCACACGCTTACACCACACCTTGGAGCTATCATTACATGACTTCTCTTATCTGTTCACTCATTTCAGTTTCTAAATGGGAACATACTAAAAGCTCAGTTCCTGTGTACTGACAGGTCTTTTTATAACTCTCCAACTGATGTACCTTTTTTTCCTCCTTTCCCTTATTAACCTCATTGCTTTTAAGAAGCCAAACAATTATTCTTCCTTCTAGCTTCTCAAGCTCCATTCTTTCCTTGCTCAATTGTAATTTAGGTTATTCTATCTTTACAACTCTGTGTATCTTTCAGGTTCCACCATGACGTAACCTCCCATGCACTGGAAGGGCAGAACAGTCCCCAGTTAAGAAAATGCCCCCATATGTGTGCCTGTGCAGTCTCTTTGAAATAGTAACAATAATAATAAAATGTGTTTCTTTTCTGGGTAAAATGGCAGCTTCCTCAGAGGGACAGAATTTACAACAATCAGTTATTCACAGCACTACAACTCCATCATGCTAGGTAGTAAGCCTCAGTGTCATCATTTACTCTTCCTGTTCATTACTCAAGGTGGCCACTCTCTTATACCCATCATATCATATAGCATGTGAACTCATTACAGCTGGACTCTGCTGCTGACAGCAAGAGGAACAAACACACACTTCGCTCAAGTTTACAGCTAAGCAGAGAAACTCAAAAGCACCACAAGAGAAAAACAACAGAAAAACACATTAAACTAAACATCAAAGTCAGTTCTAGAAGTTCTCATGGACTTGCTTTGGCACAATTAATAACCAGTGTGTGGGTTGGGTTTCTTTGGTTGCCTTTTTTCTAATGTGAGGAACAGCACTACTAGTGGCAAAAAAAGATGATGAACAAAAAGCAAACCTATGCAGAACACAGCAGAACATTTCCCTCTATGGCTGTTTTTTCATATGCAGCATGTCTCATCCCAGTATCACAAAACTATGTACAGAACACACAAAAAAGCCCCAGAGATCCAGGAAATTTCAGGGAATAGATCCAGTCACACAGAAAAATCTGTGAAGCCTAGCACAGTGGAGTTTATAGATTCTCTATAAGGTTCTCTCTAGAATAGCCCTAAATTAAGCACAGCATCATCCTTCCAAGACCACAACCATGGCAGTTTCTAGTCCCAAGAATACTACACAGTAAAGGAAGAAGGAATTTTGGAGCACGTTGTGGAACTACTTCTACATCTACCACAGATCAACTTTGGCTACTAACCATCTCGTTTAGGAGCCCGCTCACTCTGACAACTGGGAACAGGCAGAAAGAGAAAAGGTGGCAGCTGGTCAGCTCCATCCTGGAAAGCAGCCACGGCAGAGGATGCAAGCACGTTGGCATGCTCGGATAGCGTGTTCAGCACATGCACGTTTACATAGCCAGACATAAGATACCTAATCAACTCAATTTTCCTTTCATGGTCTGCAGAGGGAATGGAACACACACAAAAAAAAAGGATGGTAGAAATATGCAGGTGAGAGAAAGCTGGAGAAAGAGGAAATTAAAAGGTGAAATGAAAAACAAAAGGCTCAGAAGAGTTCAGCATGCATCATTACAATTAAGCAAAGAAAACCGAGGATCGTTTCAACAAGACTTCACTGAACAAGAATGTTAGAGAGCAAAGAGATGAAACAGTTAATGAATAAGCAAATTTTCAGTCAAGTGGTCAGTAAGCACATAAAGAGCCATAGCCAGATCTCATGGAAGATGGTCAACACTTCAGGAATGAAACTCTACCCTTTCATGAACCAAGAAGCACTTCCTGCAAGAGGAGCTTGAAAAGAACACATAAAAGGGAAGACAAAGAAAAATCCAATGCCCTTTGCAACGTTCACTCCATTACATTTCTTGGTGTCCTGACATGTGACGTACACAGTTAGAGAACTGATCTCACCTGGCTTTGAGAGTGGCATAGGGGGAGGAAAGAATCTTCGGGAAGGCTGTGGAGGGCTATAAAGAAATGAAGAAAGTTATCAATATAGAAGCAGCTAAACAAAAAATATATGCAAATTCACACACGTGCATCTATGTACACACAGGCCCCCAGTACAGTCCTTCCACCCATTTCTGTCTTTCAAAATATCCTCACTATCCCATGAAGACAGGTAAGTATCACCTGTGAGGAAAACAAGTGGACTCAGCACACGTCTCAGACCAACTGATGTCCTTATTCTATTCTAACTTAATCAATCCTAGCTGTCAGTAAAAAATTATTTACAGTTTCCAACCACTCCACCCCCATTCTGCACTGAAAATTCAAGCAGGTAACAGGCATCTCCCAAAATAACTTACGGAAAAGGACAAGCCTCAGCTGGCACTTCCTCTTAAAACCAGCACCTGCTTCCTCAGCCTCTTCTCTTAAGCTTTGAGGGCTTAGGCACTAGCGGTCCTTTCCCCATTCCAAAAATTCAGCAACTTGGGCACTAGTATGTCAAGAGGCTGAGAACCCTTTTTCCCCCCTAATCTCTTGACTCTCCTCTTTTGTTACCCAACCTTTATGCATCAGGCCACATGCCCTGAGGGAACACTGCATCTGAGAGCACTGTTAAGGTTTACCAGAACTCGCTGAGATCACCACTCTAGTTCCAAGTACAATATTTGTAGGGTGGATACAGCTGTATTGGCAGAACAGCTTTCCATGTTTGAGCTGGCAGAACAATTCCATCACTCACTAACACCACATACTACACTAGGAAAATAGGCTGGTGCCAGCACTCTTACCACCTCACTCAGGAATCCTACTTGTGAGGGTGTGCCTATATAATATCAGGAGTATGAAAGAGTACTGCCCACACTGCACAGCTCACCTGAGCATGATCACAAACAGCCTTTATGCCAGAATAGTGAACAATACCTATTGAGATCCTGTCCTTGCAGATGGAGAGGATGCTGCTGATAATGTCCAAAGACTTCAAACACAATAGGCTTGGTTTTGATGTACTCCACAAATGATTCCGTCACTTCCACAGCAATCTATTAGGAAAAGTAAGGAAAGAAAATGAGACATACAAGGAGGAAATTCCTTTTTGGTTTAGGCATTAATTCTACTCTTTGATAAAGGAGAAATGAAAGCCCCAACATCAGCCATTTTAAGCAGAAAAGGAGGCTACGTGTAACTGAAGGATTACACAGTTCATAAAAATAGATATATTCATCTGAGATCATAAGCACTGCTTTTAACACAGATTTTATTTCCTGAATGCTAAATTGCTTTCACTGAACATCCTGGGAAGGAAACAGAGAATTCAAAGGCAGGAAGTAGAGGTGAAACAGGAGAGTTATATCTGCCACACAGAATCACTGTATTTTCTTCTCCACTGGGGATTATATCATCCACCTGATCACTCCTCCTACTGTCTGCTCTTAATATTCCCCTTTCCTCCCTTTCCCATACACCTCTCATGATTATAACAAGAAAGATACAAACAACTCCCAGTGCTAAAACAGGCATTTACTATCCATGTGAAGTTTTACTTACATTCTGAACATGGTAAAACCCAAGGGGAGTCCCTCGACCATTGTTTTTGAGAGGTTCTGTTGAGAAAGCTTCATCGTGTCGATGTAAAAAGCTTTAAGAAACCAAACAAAAAACCCAATGATAAACCTCCATAGAGCCATTTAGTGAAGATTGCTGTGCTGTGAACCCAACACTGAAAGGAAACTCGTATTTTTTCTGCTAAGACTATACAGAGAGTTGAGTTGAGTCCCAAGTGTTTGGGACCAAAATTCCTGTACTTGTTTTGTGTCCATTACTGCTATTTTTCATTCCCTTTCATAAGAAATTAAGCCAAAGAAACTTTCTCTTGAAAGCTACTGAGTTACTCAAGGACCTTACAGCTTTCACTCCAATTGAGCATGTGCACCATCTAACACCAATTTTTTCACCTTAAAAGCCATTATGAAGCAAAAAGTTAAGATATCTACAACTAGTCACTGAAGAGTCCACTGTGGTTCATAATTCCTTTTTGCAAAGCTTTATTCCCTAACACCATCCTAACACAAAGCAGGTACTGCTCATACAGGAATTCCAGTAACTGACAAGGTGTTTTTCTCTGCTACACCACACTGCCAGCAATGCAAAAAGCTTTCCATCAGACCCTCACTGCCCACTATTATTTGCACTCTCTATCAAACCATTACTTGGCAATGTAAAGAAGGACAAACTCTTACTTGAACTGGCAGAAAATATCTGCATATTCAGGCAGGATGCCGCTGGCCTGCAGCACTGTCACACGGAAGGTGAACACATTGCCCAGTTTCAAGTGATCACCAATTTCCTCAGTGAATCCTTCCATAGTCATTTTTCCATCCAGAGTGGCTGACTTCAAGTCTTAGGGAGACACAAACATCCCACATGAAATCACTTTTTTCTTTTTCTCCTCCACTCTGCCCTTTCTTTTATTAAAATATTCCTTCAGGAACAGTTTAGTCCGAACACACTTTTTTGTTTTGCTTTTAAGCCCAAATTATTTGCTGACAATCAAAAGATCCAAATACCTGGGAACAGTTGTTTCTGCACGGTTCTTCACTTGAGTAACTCCAGCACGTATCACATGCACAACCCATCAGTTACACCTCTCCCTACCCATTATATTCTTCAGGTATACTCAGAACTCCTTTCTGTCACTGACTGACAGTGTCCCAGATTTCCCTTCAGTTCTCCAAAACTACTGTATATTTCTTGCTTACCTAGCTCATTCATTCTGTTGATCTCCTCTGGAGGAGTTGTAACCTCTGAATTCTGACCTTGCCCTTCCACAATTCTTAATTCTTCCAGTGACAGCCCAGAGCGAGTCATTGCAACTGAAGAAAAATCACTCTGAAAAAATTAAATGAAGTGGCATGTAACAGACTCTGGTTTTGACATCCCTTTCTTCCGTCACAATACTTATTCTTTATTTAGAAGCACAAACTACTCACTCAAGGAAACCTAAGTCAATTTTAAGACTTCTTTTACCTTATCAAAATACTCATTGTCAAATGAAATTTTAGCTGTGCCAGACTGTCGAATGCCAGATCCATAATCTGGGGCTTCTTCATCAGCTGAAAAACAGAAAAGGAAAACACAGTGATGGGAAGGAGAGGGGAAAAACCCTCAGAGTTATCTACATGGAAATTCTGATTACAATGGAAACCAGTCTGTAAAGCAGAAGAGGCCTGGTCCCAGTCAGGCAATAACAGATTAGAGGAAGTGCTGGGAAGAATCACAGCAGAAGTCTGTCCACCATGAACTCAAGTGTGGGAAAACAAGACAAGCTCTCAAGTTTCATAATGAATATACTTAACGTTAGAGAATGCTGAATGCAAAACCAACCTTACTACTCATTTTGATTATTTATGATTCTGATTATTATACCTGAGATAAATTAACATACCATAATGCAATGACCAACATGGAGTGTATACTTACATTGATTTAAAGTGCCATCTAAAATTCTGTAGCCATAAACTAAGCAGTAACAGTAGCAAGTGTTACAAGTGCATGCTCTAAGTTTGAAAAGTGATCCTGTCTATATAATCTGTCCATCTAACCTCCTCCTCTTTGTGGAGAGGAACAATGAGGCCTGCTTGAACACCAGGTATTCCTTCCACAGTAAATGCATGTTTGCAGGAGAAATCCCAAGATTCAGAATGTGTTCCAAAGCTTTGCTTAGGGACCAAATAATGCCAGGCCCTCTTTCAAGAGATGTCCCCAGTTAAATTTCTATTAGCGATGGTGTATTCTATTTATATGGATGAATAAATAGAGTATTTATTTGGAAACACTTGGTCAATGCTAAGGAGACCAAACCAAACTAGAAATGAGACTTCTGTACACATTAAAAGAGATTTTATTTCACTTGCTGGTTTAGTCCATGCCAGAGTGATTCTTACACTTCTTCAGAGTCTGAGATTTCACTATAGCTTCCCATGGAGAGTGAAACTTCCAGGGCTACCCTACCTAAAGAATACAGATATGTTGGCAGTTAGCCACTGCTAAGAAGGACAAATTATGGGAAGTATGGACAAGACATGGCTAACTGCCAACAGTAAAACTCAACTAGCTCACCTCATACTGGAAAAGTGTAATACATTAGCTGCTGACTAGCAGACTGCAGTTAAGCTCTGGCACACATACAACAGCAGTGCAAAGCTGGATGGAGCAGTTACCATCCCCATGTATCTACCTTTCTCTTCTGAAAAGTTGGTAATTCTTGGTGATTAAACAGTACGTTAAAGCAGCTTCTAAGTCCCAACACGTTTCAGTGAGGCAATGAAATAGAAAACTGGTGCAAATTTCTCTTCATACCGTGCTTATACTGTGTGTCAGAAAGAAAACCTCCACTTGGTTTTTAGCTTTTAACTTACTGACAGTAGTCAGCCCTTTCACTGTCTTCAAAAGCAGTGTGGTATTAATTGCCAGATAAAAACTTCAGAGGTCAACACCATCATTTTTAAAGCTTCTGATCAGTAGCATTATTTCAAGATGCATTCATGCATGGTCCATATGATTCACACCAATGGAAAAAAATCAAAAGCAAGTTAATAACAAAGAACAAGAGTTCTTTGCAACACTGAAATTATTCAGGTTTGAGAACAGAAGAGAACGGTTTGATTCGTTTGCCTGTTTTTTCAAAGCTGCAACTGTTCATAGCATACCAAAGAGGTGCAACATAAAGCTCAGAGTGTCTCACCTGCTATAGCTTGAACTGCCACCCGCAGAAATCCTCGTACTTCTCCTTTCTCACTGACAACAGCTACTCTGTGAATAAGAGGCACCGGGTACAGCAGATTGCTCAGGTATACAAATGCTCTGGTAATAGGAAGGAAAGAAAAGACAAACAGCATTAGGCAAACATCTGCAAAACCAGACTGCAGTATTTGGTTGGCTAATGGGACATTCAAATCTTCAGTCTACTTTACTCCACCTATTAGACCTGCACTGTGGCCACGTATCCATATTGTCCACACAGGGCTCTGCAACAGTGTCAAAACTAAGTGAAGCCACAAAATGCTCTAAATGAGAGTATACGGGAGACACAGGGCTTATATTAGTGAGTTACAGAACGTATGAAGGACACAATTGAAGATGATGGCTTGATAGAAGGTAATTTTAGATGTACTACAGTTGTAAATGGACCCGTTAGCAAGATGGTAGAAGTCTACTTAGGAGCTACTGATTATAAAGAATTGTTTGAGTTTTCCACCCCGTGAGTGGTTTGAAGTGATTAATTAAAAGGGAATTGATCTGCTGTGTTCACACAGCCTCAAATATTTTAGTGAACATATAAAAAGACCCTTCAAAACAGACTGACTGAATGTTTTCTCTACGTTCATTTGATAACACCATACAGAGAGTAATCAGAAACCCTCAATAAACCATAAGTCATCTCTTAGGTTTCTGGGAAGATTCACTGGGTGCATGGATAGTGGAAGACCGATGGTCTCCACAGCTAAATATCTTTAGGAGTATTATATTTATTTCTTGTTTATAAAAACCAAAGGACACAACAGAACTCTCAAGCAATCATTTAGAAATTACAATTAAAATAGGAAAAGCACCATTTAGGCCCAGTACTGGATGATCCTAGCATAACCTTTGAAGTTATAATCAAGCAGGGTCTGTTTTGCAACAGTAAGTTAACAAATTTTATTGTACAGAGTTTTAATTAAATGTTACACTAATGTTATGAAGTTATTTAACATTTCTGCAACGAATTGCAACGTTCTTAGAACACCACACTGCAGTGTGATGAGAAAACTTTAGATGTTGAGAAGCCCAACAGGCCAGGTACAGTATGTCTCTCAACAAGGGGAACAAATGAAAGGCTTGATTTAAGGGAGCTGTTTCAGAGTTCAGAAGAGTGCTCAGATCCATAGAAGTTTACCCAAGAGTTTGACCAGTTATTACATTTAAAGTGACTAAGCAATTAATGAATTTATGTATATTAAGTTATACTAAACACCAGTCATTTGTTTAAGGTTTCCTTCTTGCAGTCCTTTTTATTAGTCTTTATTATTAAGTATAGTTAATTGCTCAGATTTATAACTGTTGTTGTTTAATATTCATAGGGCGAGTCCTGCATGACAGAAGAGGACTGAGAGAGAAATGAAGATGTTCACTGCCTCCGCCTGGAGACATCAGCTATGGAATTTGTTCTGTGAACACAGCAAGACTGATCCAAACTCAATTCCTTGTGACACACAGCTAAGGACCAGAGCTAGAAAAGGTGAGTGTTTCTCCTTGGGTTCACATGCCCGTTCCCAGAATGAATGAATTCTCTTGAAATGACAAGGTAGTCAAACAGGTGTCAGTTGTGAACCAAAGGGACAAAAACAATGCTACTAAAAACCAAAGTGGTGACAAAATGCAAAAGAGAAGAGAATGATTAATAAGGCTATAAAAGTAACAAAACAAAAAAAAAAAGAACAAAACCATACAACAACAACAAAAGAACAACTGCAACGTAACACTTGACTACGATTAGGATCTAATTCCTCTTCAGTCTGCTCCAAAGTGAGGTAAGCACCGATAAAGCAGGGGAAGGGAGGGAGAAGAGACTAAATTTAAAGTAACAAAATTGAATGTTTAATTTCTTTCTTTTAATTTTCCCTCAAGAAAACCTTTTCAATTTTAGCTTTGCGATTGCAGGTGGTGCTCATTTGAGAAAGCAGCCTCCCACCAGAAAGCAAACAGTCCCTCACACTAACAAACTGGGATCCTTCACTTGAACTGGACCAGGGATGGAGCTCAGGAAGGTATGTAGTTATGTGTTCAACACGGAAAACACACGCAGTTTGAAAACCACATTTCAAGCTAGGGAGAACGGACATTTTTCCCCAACAGAAAGGAATCTAAGTAGCTTTGCATTGATGCATATGAGACAGCTTCACTAATTAAAAGAGGCAGTCATTACGGAAGTATTCCTACTTCAAAGCCAAACTAGTGGAAAGCATTAACTGCATGGAAAATGAAAATAGATATTTATTTGCATGGCTAAAGTTCCAAAGCTGCTGTTCAACACAGGACAGACAGAGCATTCAGCTTTGTGGGCAACTCCAATTTTGTCAAATCAGTTCAATGACCATCCCAAGGGAAAAAAATAGTATTTCTCATCTTCCTTAACTTCCCTCCATCCAGCCACCTGGAATCAGTTCAACTTAGGGAAAAAAAGCACATCATGCAAAAAGTTTTAAGCCTCCTGCTTGGTGCCGAAAATGCTGGATCTCTTCTGCAGAATGGAGAGCAAGAGCACATTTGCTGTACAGAGAAAAGAGCTGGTTTATGCAGCAATCCTGCCTTCCTGTGCCATTCCATCTGCTTCATCACAAGACAGTACCAAGTTCGGAGTGGATGAAATGTTAAGGCTCTCCTCCTCCTCTTCCCACACCTGGGAGCACTCCCACTCCCCCAATATCCTATCTGCAAGTGTCCCCCTGCACCTTAGCCCAGCAGACTGAAAGAGGGGGAGCTGTATTAGCAGAAAGATTGGTGAGGTAAATGGCATACTCACAACAAAACTAGAACTTAAATTTAACAAACACAAATTTCTTTAAAATAAAAAGTCAAAACAAAACCAACAGAACTCAGAATGATGACAGAGATTTTTTAAATAAACACATCAAGATTTAAATAAAATAACCCATAGACCTTTCCCACCTCCCTTAAAAACATAGCAAATGCTTGCTATGTCACACCACTAAATAGAATCAGCCTTAAAGATAGCCCAGCATGCCAGAAGAGATGGCTAAAGGGACCAGCTCTTTGTTCTCTTTCTCTTTGATAGGCACAAATAAGACAGTCACAGCACAGAGAGAGATGCCCAAGGAGTTGGATAACTACATGAGCAATTCCTCCTCCTTCTCTCCTTCATGACCTGGACTCATTATTGCTGATAACCCCCCCAAAAATATTAAAACCGATTTTATTTCTGTCCTACACATTCCACAACATACAAACCAGTCCACAGTTTAAAGTGTTAAGGGATTTGGGGTTTGTTATAAATTCAGTGCTACCTTGTACTCAAGACAATATGTACGTAGATGGACATACCCTCAGATATTTGTAAGTCACACTGTTCAGAAGCAGAATTCTAATGCTGTAAGACACTGAGGAATCAAATTAGTTTCTACTCAGTGGTGCTAAACAGCCTAACTGCTTTCTGTGACAGAATCAGCACAAAAGAAGACCAAAACAAGAACAGAAACAGAAGAGAAACCAACATCTGCTGTCTACTCAGAGATAATACAAACGAAGTTTCACTCATCAGTGCAATCTACAGCCCAAGTAAAGTTCTTTACTATGTGCAGTTTGCACAGTTTAGGCTAACACCCTTAACTGCTGCAGCTTCGTATGTCTGGCTGTAGAGACAGAGCTCAGTACTCTTTTTAATACATGGAAATGGGAAGCAAGTTGTGTAACTGCCAGGAAGCACGACTGTTTCCATTGTACACTCTTATTTGCTCAGCTTGTGTTGTGCTTCCTGAAGAGTTTGTGAAATGAAGATGAATAGCTCAACTTTTTCCCAAGCACTGAAGGTCCCACTCTGAAAGGACACACACAACAGGAGAGTGTGCTGGGATGCCAGCACTGGTACCAGAAAGCAGTCCCAGCCATTGCAAACAGCACACATATGCTGTGAGCAGGTGATGACCACATCCAAGCCAGTTAAGATGGTTTTCCCAAACTGACTCTTGTGGATCGGATTAATCTGAAAGGATTAAGTTTTATAAAACACATTATCAGACATTGCACATAAGGGCACAAATTCACAGAGATCAAAGAGAATTAATGCAATTTCCTGCAACATTAGTAACTAATTTTTGTTTCAAAGACTAGATCAAGGAAGTTCCAAGTTTCAATCACAGCTTATAAATAGGTCCACTACAAAGAATGAAGTTAGACAATACAGCTAAACTGATCTAAAAGCTTGGTAAAAAGACTGACAAACTCAGTCCCTCATTTTCATAAATAATACAAGGAAGTTTCCTGCATTTGAGGAAACTGCAAAAAGAACCTGCCTTCCTGACCATGAAGTCTTCCCTGCTTCATCACAGAAAAGGAAAAAGGCAAGCTCTTGCACTCTGTTTTATGCAACACCTGTGGTAACCACCTCCCTTAGTGTTTTAACATGTAGATTGGCTTACAGAGTGATCAAAAAGGCATAACTGGGGGAGTGGGAGCAGAAGAGAGGGGAACAAAGTCACTAAATAACATGTTTCTTGTCATGAATAACATGTTTGTGCAAGATGATCTGTGAAGAAACAGTGCAAAGTACCACATTTTTTAATGCAGCTTGACCTTTCACTATGTAATACTTGCTACCAAGAGTCACGCATCATCTGAGAAGCCAAATCATCTCAAAGAATACTCTTTTCCTCATCCAGAAAGGACCATTCTTCTTTCTCCTCGTGCCATCTTTTCTCTTCAGAAAGAGGATGTTACATGAGTTTTTAAAAAATGCATTTATTGGGTTGGACTTAAACAAAACTTTCCACCATACTCTGAAATTCTCTTCTATGGGAGAAAACTACATGCTACAGTAGCAGTAGCTCAGTGATCTTGCAATGGCTAAATAGAGCATTCTATAAATAATGCTCAAATAGTCTACACAAGCAAAACCACGTTTGTTCTATGTTGTGACAGTTCTCTAGAAATAGATTTCCTCATATTGTCACATCTAAAGGTTATTTTCTCCTTATTTAGGTCTTCATGGCCTCTGACATGGGAATTTAAAACTGAATGTTAAACTACACTCATTCTCTGGCCATTCCAATTTATGTATATAGATATTTTGGCTGGCTTGACAGATATTCTGTGCAGCACAAGGCAAAGCCACTGCAGTGTACAGCAAGAGCTGGTCCCTTTTGGCCATTCTCACAGTAACCTCACCAACCTTCCCACTAAAATGAACCAAGGGGATCGGTCGTAAAACGGGTCGCGCCCATCATTGAAGAGGTCTGATCCCTCCTCAGTTCCAACGTCGGAGCCAGTATCATCCACAAAGGCCTCATCATCAAAGTCCTCCATCTCATCCTGCTGTTCATCAGCCAGTTCAGTGATGTCGGAGTCAGCCGTGGAGAAAGTGGGGGAGGGCGTGCGATCAGCAAGACGCTCATTCACGCAGCCATGGAATATGGGGGAGCTAGATATCAGTTAATGGAATACCAATTAACAGGGGGAGGGGAAAGAGGAATGCTTCATTTAACAGCCGTCTGCTGCCAGCAGCACAGAGACCACCTGAACAACAAGCAAAGGCTTCAAACCATCTGGACTGCAATGAAATGTAAAGGAAGGGCTTGCTAACAAAGTTGGGAAGGAGAGCATCCTTGAACTGAGCAGAAAGCAAATGAAAAGTGAGTATATACATGGCTGAACATACAGTTATTGAGAGCACACCCATTTAACACAGCTACAATTCTTATTTCCAACAGGTAGCATTTTTGTAAATAAAAAATACTGTAAAGGTGCATCTGACATCAGGAAATATTAAAGAATCCCATCAAATATTAGATATGTCCATAGGGTTTGACCAAGCTATTTGAACCACATACATTAAGAAAGGCTCTGGACCACTTTTCCTCTCTGTTTCCAGTGTTGTTCATTATTCTCACAGCTCTGCTCCAGTGACCTCAGATAGAGCTTAGCTACAAATAAACTTGTAACTTACTAAGAGTTCAACCAAATCAGGTTCTACAAGGTTACACCAGAACTGGCAACACTCTGAACAGAGTATTTTCTGCTCTTTACTACATTTTAAGTCTATCAGAAATCCCAGAAAGACACCACACACAACTAAAACTAGTGGCCACACAGTTTATAACCACATTCAAAGGCAAAGTTCACCCTGAGCTGACAAGAGTTACCAGTGCACCAGCAGTTGAGATCATGGTCACGTACCTCCCAACAAGCTTGAACCAATGAAAGCGATCGTAGAAGGGGTCGCTGCCTGTCATTGTGCTTTCACACTCCTCCTGGGTATTAGATGCCATCTCTCCAGCTCTGTCATACATCTCCCGCATCAGGTCCAACCTCTGCCTGTGTAGGAGAAAGCAGGAGTTAAAAATTAATAGAGAGTGAATAAAAAAAAGGCAGAGAACACTAAGTGGGGTTACCCTGGTTTCATCTATACCTAATTACACATAGGAAAGAGAGAATAAAGAACAGAGGAGTCTATACTCCAAAGTTTGGTATTGTAGTGATTCTCTGACATATTAGGGATTCTGGGAACAATTCTGTAGCTAAAACTGCTAAACACAAGGCAAGGTCACTGCAGAAGCTTATGTAGATTTCAGATTTCATTCAAACTTCTAAATATTCTTCTTAAACATCCAATACCTGCATAGTTTTTTGCTTCCTTTTTTGCATCAAAGTTGCTGAGTAACCTAGGCAGTTTTTTGCATTCCACTCCAGAAATGTTGGCATTTTAATTCAAAAGTGAATGGATTCCATTACAGACTTTTAGTTATTTATTTATTTTAGTGAAGAAAACAAGTGTTTCCCACTGCAAGATCCTTCATCTGGAAATCATTAGTAGAAGAACAAGTTCTTCAGTCAGTATTTAGGAAAAGACAAATGTCTTTTGCCTATTTGTAAACATGTGATGAAAATTATTCAGATTACAGCCAGAATCTGTGTTATCTTCCATAGAAATAAAGTCTTTATTTAAGCTTGTTCTAAATTATGCTCTACACTGCTAGATTTTATAAAAACAGGCAGCAGGAAACTATTGCAGTGAAAGGAATGAAAACCATTATGCACAGATGAGCTGTGATGAGCCTTATTAGATTTAAAAATAAAGTCTAACCTTAAGTGACAAAAATTAAATGTGGAGGCAAGGTAAGATACTGGAGAACAAATGCACTTGTCTAAAGAATCGAGAAAGCTGGGATGTAAAACATACCACACTGTCTATAAAGTTGGCAGTTGGGAAGACAGAGAAAAAACAAGTACAACAGAGAATGAACAGCAAAGGGTGACATTTTTCAGTGAAGCTCTTTGGATATAAGGAATTTTGTTCTTCACTATTAGCTACATACTTGAGTTTTTCTAAGGACCAGTAATGCGTTGCTCCATTCTTCAGATCCTGTACTTCCACAGCTACCACTGTACGGGGGAAAGGCCTATTGTCCCGGATCTTCTCCAGCTCAGTGGGCAGAAGCTCTGGTGGCAGGGGTGAGTAGAGGGTGTCTGTCAGCAGCACAAACTGAAACTGCACCTGAAAAGAAAAGGAAATATTACTTTAGTTCTGAGAGTCAGGTATCAGCACCACAAAGGGGACGGACACCTCATTTAAGGCAACGTATGAAGCCAGTTTGACTTACATCTCTGTGAACAGATTCAGGGCTTTTTATACATCACTTTCCCCCCCGCTCAAAATGGCATAAAGCATATTTTTCAGCTTAATACAAGTATTTTGCCTTTGTCACAGCTGGCAGATGTCTGGAAAAACTATAGAGCTAGCACATCCTGCAGCACCCACCTCTCTTGGGAAGATGAACGACCACATGAAGTCAAAAGCAGAAAGGAAAAGACAGGGCCCTGGGGAGACGTATATGCACATGTGCTTATGATATTGACAGGAACAGCACAAGGGAAATGAAGAAGAGGAGAATATATCAACCAGATTTGCATGGGACTATGTTCAGTGAGCCAGAAGCCTGAATCAGAGGCTCATGATTTTCTGAACCCTTTCAAAGCCCAAACTAATAAGCAAGAAACATGTAACTTTAAAGACTACAAGTAACTCTAAGTGTTTGAAGCAAGATTATACAGTCAAAACTGATGACTCAGAAAATTCAAAAAGCTACTCTGCATGTCCCTACCTTTTTCTTTAATTCTACACTGATGGCATTGGCTTCTTTCAGATACACTGCATTTCCCCAGAGTTGGTCCCTCAGTGAAGTAAACTGATGGAATTTCCACTTCCTGAAAGCCCACTGTGCAAGTTCGTACTCATGTCGTGTCCAGGGCACTAGGAAGAGCAAAGAAACAGAGAAATAAAGCACTGTGACTTCTCTAAACCACCACATGCAGTATCTAGTACTACTGCTGACTGCACCATCAAGTTCTCAACATCTTTTCTGGAAGGAAAGAACAGAAAACAAAGCCCTGCATTTTCATTATTCAGTGAGGAAAAACCAGATTCCTCACCACTAGCAGTGGAGATATAATGATCAAGTAAGGAGATTTGGAACAGAGAAAACAAAGTAAATCCTACTCTTATTATTTTCAATTAGTTAACAATTTTTGAAGCCAAATGCTGAAACAGTGGAATGAAAGCAAGTATTATGGGAATAATAAACTCTAACTACTGTCAGAAATGGAGTTAAACACACATGTCACAACATGAATTCCAAGAATTCCTACCAAAGAGCAAAAAGAAACTTCAAAATCAAAACCAGGAAACAAAGGCAACAACATTATTTGGTTTAGGACATCTGAACTCTGTGAGAGCCAAGAGAGAGATTCCTTCAAGTTCAAGACTACCAAATCAAAGCTTATAGTTAAAATAATCTTTTTTGTGCATCTATTGAATTTGGGGATGTGTATCTACTATGTATGTGGAATTTATTCTACGAATAGGGATTTTACAACTTTATGCTGTGAAGATTATAGATCAAGAAATTATGAAGTACTTCACAGCTTTCCAAAGTGAGTTTTCTATCTATTGCAAAGATACTACAGCAACTGTTCCTTTAGGCTTGGATAAATCCAAATTACTTTTAGCTTCAAACTCACCTTCTTCCTCCTCTTCTTCCTCCTCTGTTGTTTCAGCTGCCAAGGATCTTGTCTCTACCTGCTTCTGTAGGGCCTGCAGCTTACTCTCATAGTCCTGTGGGGAGAGAGGAGATACCGTGTAGGAGGACAGACAAAAGCAAGGAGAACAGTTAAGAGAGACTAACACCTCAGATGGAATGACAGAGACAGAAAAAATACATAAAGATATTTTCATTAATGCTCAGAGATCACATACCAACACCTATTGTTTTAGTATAATCTGTCCTTGAAAAGAGAGAAGCCAGGCCGATACAATTAACATAGCAGTGTTGTTTAAAATCATCAGATACACATGCTCATAGTATCTGTAAAAGGTAAAAGGTTTAGGATTTATGTTTTGCTGAAGACTGGGAAAAAGGGATTTTTTTGGGGGGAACCTGCTTGCTGCTTTCAGGAAAAAGGCAGAAATAGAGAAAAGTACAGAAATAAATTTAAAAGGGGAGGATTATTCACCTGCATTTTCTCAAACAGGAGGACTAACAGCACCACTGATTTGCCTTTTGATACAAAAAAGGTCATTTCAGTTGGGGGAAAGACATTGTTTTCAATTAGATTTTCCTCTTGGAATGCAAGCAGCATTCTCACATGTGTATTTAATATATCAGAAGATGAAAAAAATACCACCACCCTGGCAAGTGGGCAGAGAAGTCTGTGCAGAGGTTTCCCCACAAGGAGCGCTTCAACAATACCTTCTGGTGTAAGAGCATTTTCTTCTCATTCAGCACAATTCTGCCTTGAAATAAATGCTACTAAGACCTAATGACTGTTTTATTATTTGGTGCTAAAACAAATACAAATTCAGGATATTTAGAACAGATCCTGGTCTCAGAGTCTACCTCACTGCTGTATTTTATTGAAGATACGAAGATAATCCTTTGGCATTTATTACACAAATTAAACTGGCTTCTCAAGATTTTTATCCAAGAGTTGCAACTTCTTAAGGAGAATTCTTGAAGCCATTCATCTTGTACTCCAACCTTCTCTCTTCCACAGAGCCAATTCCTAAAATTCCTCTCCAATGCACTGTTTGCAGTAATGCGTTCCTAAGTCTAACAGCTATAGAAGGAATGCTTTACATTTTCCTCCCATCCTGTTTAAGCATTCCACCTAAACAGCTACATTACTTGTTTCTATACAGTAAGTACAGTTCTTCACACTGCCACAATGTGATTGCATCAAATTTAACCCAAGTTCAGTCAGAAAGACCTTTAGACAGTATTTGGAAATGAGATAAACTGAAGTATGTTCCTTTAAGTTTCTATTCCCTGGAGGTAGCATTAAAAAATGGTAGGTGTGCTCTTCAAAAGTACAGAATCTTCAATATACCATGAATTTAATACCCATGACCTATAGGGAGAGAAAACTGAACTATTAAAGATATACGGCCTTTGTGTGAGGGCTATGTTTTAATTTTCTTATTTTCTCTTGAAAGTTTGTTTGCTCCTTCTGCATCTGTGTCTGTTCCATTCACTCCAAGATGGCCACATACTTACAGTGTAGGTAAACCTTAGCCCAGCAGCAAAAGAACTACAAGCAAAACAAACATACATCCT
>NW_009922238.1:31063-57487 GCF_000696875.1 Nestor notabilis | reverse complement strand
CTGCTGAAAATCTTAATGATTAACCAAAAAAACCCTATTCTAGACTCGATGAGGAGTTTCAGACTTATCTACAGTTCTGAAATACCCAGAGTACTCCTCTTAAAAATTCATTCACATACAGGCATGCTCTCTAATCTCTTCCTCCCCAATCCTTGTAGATAATGCCATTACATTTGAAACAAAGGTAAAACAAGTCAGATGTGAAGTGACAGAAACAAGCTTCTCTTACTTGCAAGGAAGGGTAAAATAATTTGTGTTCCTGTAGTGTGAAGCAGGTAATCTGAGGATATCATTTTGAGCTGCTAGATTATAGAAATGAAGAAATGAAAAGCTCTTCAGGTACTGCTTAAGTAGAATCTTTGATCAGATTCTTTTGGAGAAGCTGAAAAGCTGCAGAGGGAATGGTCAAAAATCAGGAGCATTCCACTGTGAAAATTCTACTCCCAGTATGAAAAACCCAGGCACATCAAAGTCATTCAGCGACAAAGCCCTGCTGCTTGTCTTCTCTCTTTTCAGTCCTGTGAGCCAAGTAAGTGTATTTTCTGTGTATTTAAACGAAAAACCCTAAATAAATAAATGCTTAATATAAGCAGCCACTTTTTAATGACTCCACATTAACAAATATTACTTTTAAAACTATACAAAAGAATTAAAGTGGGGTTTTTTTTCCCATAATGAAAAACCAAAATAGGTACCATTTCCCTAAGCAGCAAACCATGACTGAAATTGCCTCCTGGCACTTGAAACTATGGCAGTATTTACAAATAACTAGTGTTGAGTAATAGATGAAGGATGAATTTCAGGTTGGTTCACACAGAAGATGCACTGACTGCACTCTAACAGGGGTTGGTTTGCTCTACTGCAACATGGTCAGCTCTCCGGGTAAACATTCCCAGATCTGATTAGCAATAATACACACATAACTTAGTGTGTATTACGTAGGTACTATGTAAAGGTGCCTCAACTGCTAGAAAAGGAAAAAATACATCTAGAAGCTGCCCCGAAGGACCATGCCCTAGATTCCCTGGAACCCAACTGTTGTACAGCTTCAGACTGGTTGAAATCATTAGCTCCATGAATGTGGAAAAAGGGAATGCAAAGTTTATTTTGCCCAGGGGCATAGAAATATCTAAAGCCACAACAATCAGACTTTTATGAAAACAGAAAAAAACCAGTCATACACTCAGACTAGGGCCAAGCTTTTTAAGACCAGTCTGGACCAGCTTCTTAAGCAGAACGCTGTACCGTAACAACATCGATTCTTTGGATCTATGTGATGTCCACAAAAGTACTGCAGTGTGTGTGACTCCCTCCTGTATTTGAGGTATGCAAAAAAGTCTGTTTCTTTTGTCTTCAGCAGATAGAGAGCAGCCAGCTCTGTATTTTCTTCCAGAATTTAGAATTTGATTTAAATAAGCTATGTGACAGTGGACACAAATCTGTGTAGGCTGCTCTTCACGTAACAGCAGCAGAAAAATCAGGGAGGACGGACTTCAAGAATCAGACTGAGGAACAATTAGAGAAACCTCTTTAACTCTGCCAGAACAACACCAACCCCAAGACAGAAAGTAAAATCAGGAGAAGCCTGCAACCAAATTTCATTTCCATTTCACTGAGACAAGTCTGACACTTACAAGAGTATTCCATAGTTTATTGAAAGAGCACTTGTTACAATACAAATCAGTTCTGCTTTTCACAAGGCAGATGCTTGCTCTTAAAGACAATCCACAACTTGTTTTTTCTTAAACAATGGACAGATCTGAAAATCCCATGTAATTCAAAGGCAGCTCACTGCTTTCTTTATAGTACAAATAGGTACACACAGCATAGATTTCTCATGTGGCAGCTCCTGAAGTGGTTCAATGGGAAGTATCCAAGTCATATTTCAACATATAAAGGATAAAGAACAAATTTCAACATATAAAGGATAAAGGACAAACAGTGAGGGAGATATTGACACTATGCTGAATGTACTGATAAAAATAGCATCCTCTAATTTGACAGATCCCTAAATTTAGATTGCTTGAGAAAGGCTGTTGTAGTCAATCAGAGGAGCGTTAGTGACATGCAGTTCCCCCACCCCCAAATCCACATGTCCCTAGTGAGTCCTAAAGGATATTTCAGCAATCATCACTAAGGCACAGGTGGATATGAGCCAGCTGTCAAAGCACACAGCACATCAGCACTTTGCAATGGCAATGAAGCTTCCTAAACCAGCACTCCCATCATGGATACCACATCTGCATTAACCTGAAAGCCTTTTCACACTGTCTTCTATGAAGAAGCTGTATTACTGTTCATTAGCTCCATTCAGACAGAGTTTGGAGTGAGAGGTGTCTGTGTTTCTGAATAGTGCAAGAGATGCACAAGTTCTTGCATTGTTTCAGATAAGGCACTACACTGTAATTAACATTCCATTCTTAGAGTGGCCAGTTCTTTTTATAGGACATTCTTTCTTTTTTTTTTTCTCCAATTTTCATCTCTGTAATATCCTCCTAAAAGCCAGGTAAAAAAGCTGCTTCCTCTGAGCAGACTGGACCCCGTTTTGACATAGTCTATCCTTTTCTGCCAAATCATAAAGCATCAGAATAGGCAGGGTTGTTCTAGTGCTGCACTAGAACAGTGGGGCAAGACAGATTGATGCAACCTACTGTTCACCATCATCATCACCGCCACCCCCCCAGGCATTTACAGGCATTTCTTCTCAGATTTCTGAGCTGAAGTTGGCAAAATCTTTTTAGTGTCTAGCATTAAAATATCAAGCAGCAGGAGTTTTTAATCTCATGTCAGTACACATAGTTGCACGGACTTCAAAGTTACTCTATGCTCAATCACATGGTGATTTCACATAGGCAGCCACAATCCTCAGCAAAAATGGGACATGATAAAATTGGTTTCATGTTCTCTCCCCATTCAGACTAACTCTGTTTGGCTCATGTATTCCTACAGAATTGGGAGGGTTTTCCCCAGCACACATTTTTAAAAGAGTCCAAGCCTTTTTGAGGATGTGAAAGAACTCATTACTCTTGACATGCACAAAACCAAAGTGCAATGTACTACTAAAACTGGATTCTAAACTAAAGGCAACAGCAAAATAGTACTTGCAGCCCAAAACTCACTTTGCAATTCTGACTCACGCTCAAAGAAAGTATTGCTCACCTACAAGGCTTGTTCTCTTTAAGAATCAAGACATTTTTGGGTATGATGCTTTATTTCCTTTGTTCAAGTAGGCCACAGCATGAGACAAATGCAAGTTACAAAGCCAGATTTGGACACAAAGTTAAACCTGCCATAAAAAAATTCCCAAGTGATGTTCTTTTAGGACAGTTAGAGGACTGACTTTGTATCTCCTACCTCAGAGGGCCAGTATCCTATCAGTAACACATGTGCAGAGACTTAAGAGTTGACATTTGATTAATAGATACATAAATGGTGCATGGCTGCTATGTAATGTGTTGCAACCAGCACCTACAGCGTGCACAGGTGAGGAGGGGGAAAAAAGGAGGACAGGAAACAAAAACAAGATGGAAAGTAAGCTCAAGGCACTTCCTACTCATCTACAGCTATACTGAAACACACAGAACTAACAGTTACCAGTAGGGCTTATATTCATCAAAAAAATAAGCAACCTCAAGTACATTAAGGATTATTTGTGCAAAACAGCACAAATAGACTGCAAAGTGGACCTATCTTACCAAATCTGGGATAGTAGCCAATTTTGGTTTTAAAAACGTATTCAAGTCAAATTTAAAACCAAAATAAGTCCTCAAAGCTTTAGATTGGCTTATACTTAAGTCCACAGGTTTTCAGAAGTAAGCACAATTTTGTCTTGCACTTTAAGAAACTCAGAAAGAACAAAGTGTATAATTAACATTGGGACTCTCCAATGGAGATAAAACTCCAAGCTCATAAAGCCTATTCCTTAATCAACAGTTTTCCTCTAATCCATTTGAAACAATCTGAAGTAGGGTTTGGAAGCACTTGTTTTATGGGAAATCACCTGCAAGTATAGACCCCTTTCAGATCAAAATAGATATTAAACATTTTAGCTTGTATTCTGAGTGTGGGGAGAAGGAAAGTGAATCTTTTTTTCTCCTCAAAGTCCCCTTCTCCTTTATTAAACAAGTCTTGAACCAGGGGTTTAATCCAAGACCAGAGGCACTAACATGAGGTATCACATTAAGGTGAAGCAGTTCAATTCTCCCATCTTTGAGGAGAATTCAGCCAATTTGAAGTAGTGATCTATAAATCTTCATAACTATTTCAAGAACATCCCCAGGCTTATGCCTCAGAAAGCTGAAAACATAAACCAGAAAGAATCAGCTTTCTGAGGCTTCTTCTTGCACCAGAGTGTTGTAAAACCATAGTTCCTTTCTACAATCTCTTTATAATAATTAAAAACTACGATATTTAGAGATACAAAGGGAATTAGAAAAAGCTTATTTCCAAAGTATTGCTTCAGCAATATATATATATTCTGACATAAAATTCCATTCAGGCAGGTTTAACTGTCACAGCAATTTAATACCAATAATCATGAACTTAAGCAGAAGAAGAAAAAAAAAGACATCTACTCGGGGAGTAGGACTGTTGTGACCCAATAGCTCTTCTCAACTTCTCTATAAAACAAAGCCACGTATCTTGTCAGCCGACAACTTTTGGTTTATAGATTATTATTATTACTATTAAGAATTGGAGTTAAGAGTGGAAAATACTGTTCTGAAGAGCCAGATCAATTTAAAACAAGATGGTCAGTTTCCTTATTGCTAAGAAAAAGGTCACAAGGAACATTCAATGCTATAAACTAAATTCCTCTTTTGATTGTCTACATAGAACACAGGAGGAAGGTAGCACTTTGTAAGTTCCAGACAATATTTTCAGCATTAGAAAAATACTCCAAGACACACAAAAAACCCTGGTAAATGAGCTAGCAGGGAAGTTCTCCCCTCCACATCCCTCCCTCCAAGTCTTCTAGTCTAGGAAACAAGGTTTTAATTTTTCAGGATGTTCTTCCAATCAGTGTTGTTTAAACCTCAACAAGTCACATGCAAACTGAACGGGCTGAAGGGCCAGTACCTTGTGTTTGTGTGTCAAGTTCTACCTGGCCAAACAAACCCCAAAGACATAAGCAAAGCCAATCCTGGCTGTTTCTCAATGATAACCCAGAACTGCCCCTGCTTCCCTCCTCCCCCAGCCTAATCTCGGCCAACTAATCATACTGTGGTTTCTCTGCCCGCTTTGAGGTTGGGTGCTGAGAACTGGCGCCTCATCCGTGGGGGGGTCACAAACTGGTTATAGTGGTTAGGCCGGTCAGTCTGTTTTGGGTGGGAGCTGGCTGTGCTGCCCTCTGCACCGCCTCCATTGCTGTGGTTGCAGTAAGGCTGGCGGTGCTGGTGGATGTGCCGTTTCTGCTGGAAAGTCTGCAGGTCTGGGTTCTGCTGCCCGCTGTACGAGTGCAGGGATTCAGAGGAGCCCGAGCTCTGGCGCCGCAAGCCTTTCTGAGAGCCATTATTGAGAGAATTGCTTCTCCAGCGCAACTGAGGTGACGGCTGCTGCTGGCTGCTAGGCTGTGGCTGCGTGTTTAACTGCTGCCTGTTAATTTGGATGTTATCTTGATTCCTCTGGGGGCCATAAAGATTCCACAGCTGCTGAGGGTCTTTAGGAGCAGCTTTGCTTTCCTTCTCTTTGTTTTCCTCTTTGCTCTTATCGTCTTCTTTTGGGATTCGAACCTCAATAACTTCATCCTCTGTGATAATTATATGGGTGCCTGGACTCCATGAGTTCCTATGTTTGGGGTTGCTTTTGAAAGGAAAGCGGGGCTTGCGATTTTCAGGCGGGATAAATCGGTGAGGCATGTTTTGTCGACGGAGCTGTTTTGCTATTTCCTGCTGCTGCAGATTTTTAAACCGGATCTGTTCTTGCCTCATCCAACGTAACCGTCCACGTCTGAAAGCTGGATCGCCTGCCATCAACTGGGAAACACGCTCCTCTTTGGCAAGTTCATCATTCTCGCTTCTTTTTAAGTCATCCGTGGGCTTCTTATCCACATCCGCCACACTGGCAGAGTTTGGAGACTTAGCATTAGCAATGGTTGACTGAGCTTTCTCTGGAGACCCTATGAGAGGTAAAACCTTCTCCATTTTTAGCATCTTATTTCTAAGGACTTTTATCTCTTCATCCTTCATGTTGTTTTGCTTCTTCACTTCTTGCAAAATATCTTCCAATTTGTCTATATGCACCTTAAGATCATCCACATCAGTTATGCCTTTACCATTGGCCATAATATCTTCAATCTTCTCATCTCCAACTCCTACTGTATCCCAGACATCACGAGCAACAGCTCGCCACGATTCACGCTCATTTGGATCTTTTTTCCCATACATGGCACAGAGCTCTTTCATTTTAACAATGGCCAGAGCCTCAATCTCCTGCCTAGTGTGCCTGAAGTCATTGAGCGCTACCTCATAGCAAATCTCTTTCACAGCCTGAATCTTTAAGTCTGAGATGGTAACCCATTTGGAGTCTTTGCTAAGGCGTCGACGTTGGGGTATCTGGTACATTTTAATAGGCTCTCGTTTCTTCCCACTGCTGGGGAGGCCACACTTTTTTACAATGGTTTGGAGCTTGCTGGGGGGCAGCTTCTCTCTCAGGGAAGTGATCAGTCTCCAACTCTCCTCACACGATCTCTTGTCCGAATCATCCCCACTATCAGAGTCTGCATCCTTTGGAAAAACAAAAATCAAGAAGTGGCCCCAAAATAACCAAAATTAAAATTGTAAGAAAATGGAAAAGCTAAACAAGAAGTAGCAGGCAAAGAAAACTAAATCAAAAATCAAAATAGAACAAGTGATAAGGAACTCCCTGAAGACTGAGTGTTAGGACATTAAAATGTATCTTCAAGAGTCATGGACTGTCAAAATTGGAGCTCTTCACTAAATTAAGATTAACATTATATTTTAAAGTCTCATCATCTCAAAACAGCAGATTATCTGAACTCTTCCCTCCCAATCCCTTCCAAAAAATCTTTAAATAAATCAACTAAAACCAAGTTCCTAATGAAAAAAATATTGAAAACCAAGTGTAAACTGCACTTCACACATGCTATAAAGACATGCAAATCCCCGCCACACACTTTTGCCTTGGTGCCTGCTGTTGCTTCTTTCAGCAAATCCTCCCCAGGTAGGTGAACACAACAGCCATCATAGAAGATGTCATGAGCAGCCAGAGTAAGTCGGGTTAACACTGGTTAGTAACGTTGCACGTGGTTGCAGGGATGCTCAAGTTTAGAATCCACTTCACTACAATAGCAGCCAGAGAAGTGTTAGACGATAAGAAAAAATGAAACAGAAGCAGCCGAAAGGTTCAATGTTAAAAGGACTGTAAGTGCCACTATGACAGGTGAAGACAGCGGCTCATACTCCAAGACTTGCTACAAGCTAAAAGGATATCCAGAACCAGAGTTTCAGAGGTGGGTTGTGGTTTGCTTTTTGGTTTTTTTTTCACCTTTTGTCACCTTGTTGCTTAGTTTATAGCAAAACCAACATTAAGAGTCTTGTCTGTCCGAGGAATGTTTCAGAAGAATGAAGCAGTAATGACTTATTGGTTTTATATGTTGTTTTAATACAAATTCTCTATTTGATATCCTTGATTTGTCCTCTTCTCAAACCCTAGAGCCTGGAGCTTCCACACACTTGCTAAGAATTATGCGTGTTTTGCTTCTTCATTACAAGTTTTCCACCATTTGCTAAATGAATTTTAATGAGCAGTGCTTCAGGTTTCCATATGCTAGGAATGTTTGTTCAGGTTTACTGCCACCAGAAGTTAAGGATATCCATTACTGCTTACTGCAACCAGGAATTAAAGTCAGCCTACTTTTCTTTAAAGGATTAAGACATCTCTTTAATAGACAAGAAGTCCTACATAATATTGTGATCCAAACATCTTCAATAAAACACAGCACTTAGTCTTTGATGAACCTCTATCTAACATCCCTATTTTTCACATAGTTATGAAACATAAGAAACCAGGAGCAAAACAGCCAGTTACTCTAAAACCAAAGGAAACCCAGGTCACTGACTCAGAACCACAGGTTCCTAGACTTAAGACTTCAGGTAGAAGACCAGGAAGAATGGGGAATACAATAAAATTTGTTTGAGGAATGATGAAAGAGAGTAAAAGAAATACTGTTCTTTTCTACGGTCAACAAGCTCCACAGCCTAAGATTCACATTATTTGAGCTTCTTGTGACTTAATGTATTTTTGATATTTAAGAATAGCATTAGAGGATCAACTTCTAGTTTAGGTCAAAATAGAAACAAAACACTTATTTAGAAACAGAACATAAACTCTTTGTGAGTTTACAGCTGACAAAATTTGTGGCCTAAGGAAACAGCAGCTAACAAGCTGCATATTGCAGTAGAAACAAAAGATGCCCTCAAGGAAGACACTGTACAATGTGCACGTTCATGGTTATGTCCAGAAAGGCAAAACATGAACTACTAAACATTAAGTCACAAGTTCCACAGGATTATTCTTATAGGTTACAAAAATACCATATTACTACTTATGGGTAAAGCATGTCTTGTGTATAAAAAGCTGATTAAGAGACAATCTGTGGTCATTGCCCTGTGTGCACTCAGAGGTTCAGCAGACCAACTAATATTGGCATATATCCGCAGTCTAATATCAAGTGGTCAGAGGCATTATGACCAAGAAAACAAAGGAGATAATTTTAGCACTATTAAACACATTGTCACATTCCATTTGTAAAATGGAGAATGATTATTTCTATTGCCTAGTAATACTGGTTGGAAAATTGGTTGGAATCTCAGCACAAACCCAAAACAATCTGGTAAACAGGATTAGCCAGCTTCTTATATCCAAGATTATACTCCAAGAAAAATATTTCTATTTCAATATCAGTCTTACATAGCAGCAAGTTAGAGAACCTGATATTGTAGCTGGATATCACAGCAATGTAAATACTTCTAAGGTACACAAGCTGAAATGCATTCCCAGATTTCCCAATCATTATTCAACGACTGTTGCATGAATGCACTAATCCTGTCCATTCCAGACTCTGCATATGGTGACACAGAAATGATGAGATGTGTCAAGAAGTTGTGCTGTCATCTGAAATATTCTTAAGCACTGTGATAAGCAGAATACTGCTTAACAGACCAACAATCTCATTTGATATGATCCCCTACAACTAGGGAAGGAGTCCTTCAGGAACTACATAGATAATGCAAAGGTCTTCCACCTTTGTCTGCTAATTGAAATCAGCCAGAACAAAACCAGCTTAAGGTAATCAGCAATTTTATTACAGTATTAAATGACCCACTGTCTAAAGAATTTTCCCTTAATCTTACATATATGGGGAAACACATTCCCTTCACAACACTTTCATAAACGCAGCCTTATTCGCAGCAGCTCCCCAGACAGCCAATTCTCACATCTTTAATTCACACAATAGCTTAGCTTATGCCTGTCAGCTAAAATTTAAGGGAGGGAGTTCCATTATTTGCATCTCCTTTACACACTGAACTGATTTTTGCCTTACTACTTTCAGCTATGCCAATTGTAACTACAAAATTGAGGTGATGAAACGTTACGTTAGTCACATCTTAACTTCCTTTCTGAACTAAGTGTTGCTTTGGTTCCAAATCTGCAGCCACTCCTCTCCATCCAAGAAATTAGTCCCTTGCAATGAAAGAATTGGAGATGCAGAAGTCTTTAAGTGTATAATATAAACTTAAAAATAAGAATTTATGCGGCTTCTTCCTGTGGAAGCCACAGTACTTTGCTCCATTCTGTTCTGGGAAGAAGGGGGAGAGCTTTACAGTTTAAAACCCAACATGCATTTAACCCACAGTTTTTAATAGTCTCCAACTAATACTACAAACAAATGAACCATGATTCTGAAATTTTCATGAGAATTCAAGCACAACTACATTTGCATTCTGGCTAAAAGACAACCCGATGCAGTTACAGCAGAATCAGGAGACTCAGGTTTCTTAAGGATATCTAGGTTTCATTCCTGGGCTTGGTGCTGGAAAACTGCCTGAATTTCTATTTGTAATGCAATTCAGAAGATACTTGTTGTGAGAAGACCGAAATCTTCCTATATCAGACTGAATTTATTAGACTTCCTATTTAAGAAATAGGTGGAATGGTGGAATTCCCATTGTTCTGAGTTAACATTCCCTTTGCACACTACTCCTTAGTCATAACCCCACCATCGGCATGTGTACCATTAAGACCCTTACAAGGAACTCCATGCAGGGGGAAGGGAGAAGGGTTAAAACATGCACAATGCAGCAACATTTTCAGACATCATTCAAAAAAATAAACCTAGTATATCAATGTTCTAGGAATCTCTTTGACAGCACAAAATTAGTATGTTCTGGTGATCCAAGACAAAAATAAAGGCAAACATCCCAAGAAGTAGCTGTTTAGACTACTGTAAAGGTACTTCAAAAAACACAAGAGCATAGAAATGCCCTTCTTTCAGGTTAAGTTGCAAGAAATCCAACCTGTCTCAACAAGAGACTCTTCATGGTCAATTACAATCTCTGAATTAATATGAAAGAGCTCACTCACACTGGTAATAATTCACTGTAGACACAAAGTATTTGAAAGCAAAGAGAGAACTGCATTGTGCAGACAACCCAAGCAGGTTTCCTAAACTTTCAGCTAAGCAAGGACAGGATTTACTGTTTGCCAAAGGTATAGGTAATCTGAAGTAAGGACACATACCAGCCTTTGCTGCTCCAGCAAGAGATCAGCTTCCTCCTTCTCTTTCTTATACAGTATCTCCATTTCTTGTAATCTGGAGATGAACAAAAGAATAGAAGTAGTTAAGAGGTCACTATATTTGTGCTAGTGTAGTCTATATGCACAACCCACTGAATTAGTTACAAAAGTCACTTCACTTAAAAGGAACTGTCATTTGTCTATTATAGCACTATAGAAGTGAGACTTCCTATAATTGCAGTTCAGTCCTTCACCAAAAGGTCTAGAGGGTCAGCAGCAAGTGCTTACCTGTGGTTTTTAAAGGGGCTACAGCACTGAAACACTGAACTGAAATAGGGAAGCTTTCTGAACTTTCACAAGAGGGAGCAGAGATGCTACGTGGCAGAACCCAGGTTTATGTTTTGCATGGACACCACCCAAATAATCTACAGCTGACTTGTTGCTTCAGGTAGAACTTTGAGTTACCTTTTCTCCATCTCCTGCTTCATGTCAATGCCCTGCTTCTCCAGAAGCTCCCTCTGAGCAAATGTCCAGTCAACTGGCTCAGAGGGAGTCTCAGCCGATGGTGTTTTCTCTCTTTCTGCTCGTGCTTGCTCTGGATGGTTGAATCTGAAGACATGATTTTTACCCATGATGATACGATTTCCTAAACACAGGAACAGAAATTAACTCTTTCAGGTAAGGATTCCAAAACTACTGAAAAATATCACTGACTGATTCATCCCATGTATCCTCTGGGATGACAGCATAAGAAAAGATTGCCCTATAAGGATTTCTGTACATGCAAGTTAAGGAGGTGACAAGAAAAAAACCAGAATGCCTGGTTTGTACAGAACAAGCCACTGCTGATAAGCAGTGCTCAGAAAGGTCATCACCTCATGGGTCTGGTCTAATATCCCAGCAGAGTTTATAAAAAATTAAAAGACAAACTTGGAGACTGACCAACAGTTGCAATAAATAAACCATATCATGAAATTCCATCTCTCTCCTCCAGTGAGAGCCAAAACATGGACAAAAGCCACTTCAGCAGAATTTTCAGCTTGGAAAAGCCTAACTTCAAACACTAGGATGCACGGTGCTTGCTTTTCTTTAAGATGTGATTAACATCCTAATCAGTGGGATTTATGGAAGGATTTTATAGCTTTTATACTAATGTCAAAAGAGCTGAAGAAATCTACTATTAAGTCTTTCAGCGAAATCCTAGAGATACCACATGTCCACAAAGCCTGAGACGTGTATGATTAAAGACAGTAGAATGTCTCTGCTCTTCCAGAGAACATATTAATGTAGTTAATTTTAAAAAGGCATTCAAGTACATAGACCTCCAGAGTAACCAAAATTGTCGTTACTAATATATTACTAAAATACAGGCTCTTAAAGATGTCAGACCACGTCTATATTCTAGTAACTCAATTACATGTAAATGCTTCTTTGAAGAGAAAGTAATTACACTGAATGATAAACTCATGGTACTCAATATGAGCCATATGCAGGCACAGAACAGCAAATACTATTCTTCCTTCAATTGCCCAAACTTGTGCTGAAGTCACTCAGCTCCATGAAAATACTCACTTATAACTTGGTGCAAATAATTCAGAGGTGGGGGTTTTTGTTTGTTTTCTGTTTTTTTTACCAGTAATAAAATGGGAGAGGGACACAGAAAGCAGAAAGAGACAAGTTAAAACCCATAATAGAGGGAAATCCCTCCTCCTCAATTCCTCCCCCACATGTCTTTCTACAGGAATGTAGGGGACTGAGTGGGAAATCTGATGAGAGCAAAGAGAAGCTGTTGTACTGCAGAGGGTCATATCTTAGCTTTGCCAGGAAACTGGGAATTTTCCATCAGCAACTGGCAGTCTGTCTGCTCTGTCTCACTGAGACTGCCAAGGGCAATAGGCTTGGGCAAGAATGTATTTGAATAATATCAGGGTAAGCAGAAGGACAAGTAGGATGCTGCGTGGCAGTGAATATTTAAGTACACTTAAGCTAGTGCAGCAAAGAAGGAAAGAAAACGAACTGTGTGCCAAGAAAAGAAGGGTACCAACTTTTGTTTCAAAGCTACACTCCAAAAAGGCAACAGCTCCCAGCATTCTCTATGTATGATGTAAATGTCATGTATGGACAACTCTGAGATGGAGAGTCTACAAAAGAAACCATTCTAACATTTCTTACCTGAGCGCAACTGCACAGGCTGCACAACCCTCTTGCCATTAACATAGGTTTCTGATCGTTCACAAGGCTCCAAAGTAACAATAACTATGGAGAAAAGAACATTGACAAATGAGATTTCAGAGAACACTGTATCGAAAAAGAAGTGTGCAAACCCTAGAGGCCTCTCATTTCCTGCCCATCTTCCTGCTAACACCAAAACAAGATACAAGTGAATCACTCCTTGATGCTATGCTGGCTACAAATGAAATAAAGCCCTACGAGAAAATCAATACTACTGACATCTCCACATACTGCAGCTGGAAATTACCTTTTTCTGTTTGAAATCTCATGTTTATAGTTAACCAAGATCAGAAGTTAACTCTTACACTGACTGCAGCCTGCAGTTTGAAGCTATCATCACTTAATTTTCCTCCCCTACGACTGAAGAAAACAGTGAGTCAAAGCTGTTTACTTCAGGCAAGAGGAACTTCCAAATATCAGTATTTCCTGGCCAACTATCAAGTGAGGAGTGAAAGATTCAGCAGTATTTTGCTAGGAGAAGTAGTTTTTTTACCTTCACCATTGTTGTTCCTCTCACTTCGGAAGACACAGTGTTCTTCTTTGATATGAGCCCCACTCAATACAATGTCTTGCCTTCGTTCAGCATCAGCTTGGCCAACCCTGGGTCCAACAGAAGATATTTCAGCAGCAAATCAGATACTTTCTACAACTCTGTAGGCAAATGCAGCCCAGAAATATCCAGGACAAACAGTTAAACTATTCTCACTATCTTTCAAGTTTATAGGTTTGAACTAACACTTAACCCTACGTTGCGGAGAACCTACCAGATTTACCATGAACTGGAGTAACAGCCTGACAAAAGATTAATTTTCCTCTCTCTTAAAACATGCAATTTATAAAGATAATTGAATTAAAAACCTCTGGATTGAATGTGTTTCCTTCTTTCTTGGGCACCCCTTTCTCCCTTTAGCAAAGAAAAGTGGAAGGGGAAAAAGAAATGTCAGGAACTTCCAGTGGTGGGTTTCAGCTCGCACACAGTGATCACCCCTTCTAATCATCACCATCTGCACTTCAACAAAGGAGGGGAAATGGCTCAGGAGGCATTTGCTAAATAATTTGATGCCACAAGCAGTTTCATTCAGCTTCCAGGCAGCAAGATGCTTGCTATATCCCTGGAGCATGAAGATTTATGCCTATTACTCAAGTATTTGAGCAATTCTAGATATGGACAACTTAATTTTATGTCTTGATGAATTTCTTGCTCTACTTATTATTGTATGTATTTCTAATGTCAGCTAGCTAGGCTCAAAACTTAAAGTGATTTCTTAATCCATAAGATATTCTATTCATTATTCTGTGCTGAATTCTCTACAAGTTTGATGTTCTTTTCAGTAGATCCAGTGAGTATTAAGTAGTACCACCACAACGCCACCTGTTTGTGTATTCTTCTCCATTTGGTCTCCAGAAATATACAAACTATGCAATCAAACATGGCTTAGTGCTCAAAAGGTAACAAAAATCATCTCCTCTTCTTCCAGATGTCTCAACAACAAGTTTTGGAATAAAATCTGTTTTAAATTCCAAGTCTGGCAATTAAATTTAATCTCACATACGTGAATGCAGAATACATTACTTGTGCAGAGGCATGGATAACAATTTAAATAACAAAGTGAACACTCATCCATACTGCAGGTGCCTTTATCAAGTATGGTTTTCATCCTCCACCCATCAAAATATCTAAGGCATTTTCAGTGTTTCATTAGTTTTGGTTTCCTAGATCTTAGAAGGGATATCAAGCTTTCTTTTACTGCCCAGATATAGTAATGAACCTCTTATAAAGTGACTGCACACATTACTTTTGAGTATGTGCTTTAAAAGTAAAGCTGGAAAAAGCATTTCTGTACTTTTTCCACCTACAGCAATCTCATGCTTCATTTGCACCTGCAAGTTGAATAGCTCATGGTACAAGTGTCTCCAGCATGGGGATTTAAGCAAGCAAAGAAGCAGACTTCAGAGCATATTAGCACCGATCCTCACCTAGTAATGCCATCTTTGATGTAGTAGAGCAGACATTCAGACATGAGGGGATCTTCGTTAAGGTTTACAAGATGAGGAGTCTGAAAGAATAAAAAGTTAATTAAGAACTAAGGACCTACTTTAATGCTTCTTCCCACAGCTATGGAGGATGGGTATTAATCCAGTAGTTTTGCTAGGAATAGTGAGGTTATTCCACAGTGCATTTTTTCAAACATAACCTCCTGTAGTACTGAAGAGTATCACAAAGTATCAGCACAAATACAGCTCAGATTGCTTAGTTATCTGAAATATGTATCAACAGAGGGAATAAACGCATCAGCTGTAAAAAAAGATTCCTTGTGAAGTCTCTGTAAACTTTGATAGTGGAAGCCCAAGAGCAGAAAAAGAAGCTTCAGTAAAACTTGGAAACTGATGTGGAATCAACCTGGGCTTTTCTTGGGCAATACACATCACGTGCTCATTTGGAAAAGTCTGTTAACATCAAAATAAAATCTAAAACTACCAACATTCTCTGATACAAACAGCTAAGAAGCTCTTCATCTAAAGTTCTTCTACATTTAAATCCACTACGGTTACTAAACCAACCTTCTTTGGAGAAAAAACCCCATTGGAATCAGCAAACAAGTCACAAGGCCTTGGTGTGAAAATCTAGCCAGTGAGATGGCAGTAAGCACAAGCACAAAAGAAAAGGCAAAAATGGTTAAACAGAATTAAAAGAAAGATGGTAAAAGAGATAGAACTGTTAATAATCCACTTGTTTTTTGTTATCCTCAGATAGAATAAATTTAGGAAATAAATTTGGTAAGAATCCATAGGACCACTGCTTCCATCAAGTTATTCTAGCTGCAAGATGTTTACTTGGGAGATGCTAACAGCACTCAGTTTACAGAAGCTCAAAAATTACTGGATGTTCACACTGAAATTTGTCTATGAATGAAGAATTCTGTCAATTGCCCAGTGGAAGATTTAACTACAAAGACAGAAACAGGGAAAGAACGAGAAACCTTTTTCACTCTTAAAAATACAGGGGCCACCCAAAACCACAGCTGAAGATGTCCCATGTTGTCATCGCTATTCACTGCATTCAAATCAACATTTGGAGATGTATAAAGCCCTTAAATCAAGAGAAAACTGGAGGGAAATGAAATCCCAGACATAGTTAACTGCTGTACCACCACTATGAGTTGTACCACTAGGACACTTTAAAGTAATGCTGTGCCCTATGCATAAATGTTTTAACATCCAAGTTCATTTACTACACTAAACCAAAGTCTGAATGGGTCTTTCACAGGCAACAGAGAGCTCTGTAAGAAATTAAGCTCAACAACTTGAAAGATGATGCCAGCAAAACTGGCTATTCATTCATTCTGAGATCTAGTATTCATCCATAGACAGTTATGTCTTCACTTTCTCCTGTACAGCATTCTTCAAGCATGAGCTGAATCTTCCCTGCTCCCATCTTTGAGTACAGCACAAGCAATTACATTTCCACACTCAATTTCAAGAAGTTTCCTGCCATCAACAGCAAACCTGGTAGATACAGCGATGATGGCACAATGTGACACCTTTTCATCTGTGATGTGGGCAAAATTTACCTTACAGAGTTCAATTTACAGCTTGGCCGGTAAAAACAGTGATTAGGTAGATAATGGTACCTCAGAAGTGTCAAGTCTTTATAAAAACACCCTTCAAATTTGCTATCTACATCTCTTCAAGTTTTCACAATAGCAGCCACAGTTACTAAAAGGAGAACTAATGAAACTGAAGGGGAAGGACAGCAAGGAACAGAAGCAGAGAGGACTAGGTCGGGAGTCTTACTTCTCCTAATAAATCCTATATGGGTAAATACTATCTATTACCAAAGCAGCTACTTAATCCAGATGATATACACAAACCTGATCAGCTGAAAATGCACCAAAAGAGTCATCAAAAAGAGATGAGGGCCTCTGAGGGAAAATCTAAAAGGAGATGAGGATCCATAACATAAGAGAAAGAAATGTAAAGAACCCTCAATGAATCAGCATCTTTACAAACCTTAGGCAGTTCTGGAGTAGACACCAAAGGAAATCAGACATAACCTACTCCAGACATAAGTCTAACTAACACTTCTTCAAGTGAAGGATTAAATGTTTTAATCAACTCTGTTGTCCTGTATTTCTGTGCAATGCCTCCTGATAGGTCCTTGTTTAACCTTAGATCAAGGTTGTTACACACTTGCACATGCAACTTTCAGGCTACAAAAGGATTAATAAACAAATTCAAGGAAGAGCACCTAAACAAGACTTCAGATTTCTCTGGGTATCTCAAAGAAGAATAGATAGAGTACATGAAAGTCACAGACAACTGCTGCAGAAAATGGCAACAACAATCTAAAAGGCAGCATTTTGAGTTGCAACCAAATCCACAGATATGCAAAGAGCTGCGAACACCTCTCCTTGCAGTACAGATTTTCTAATGGAAGGTACAAAAAGTTGAACCATTTTTGATATCACTGGTCTCCCCATTAACTTTTCATGCTGCTCCTATTCTATCAATGTCTTAGACTAGCACATTCTTCCCTACCTTAATGACCAATGGAAGCTACCACAGGCAATTCTTTCCACAGCTCTGCTGAAAGCATTAAGTACTTATGTCGCATCACTTGCATGAGGAAGTGTCCAACTTCATTATTATGGGCAAAATAATCCTTAGGTGTAGAGTGTTTTGAGAGATTCTAACACTAAAGCTATTTCCACAAAGATATTTTAAAAGGAACTTGCTACCAAGGGTTCAAACCTAATTTATCTTCTTCTGTACATGAATACAAGCCCTTGTGTGAGTGGTAGTCCCTCATCACCCTCTTGTCCCAGGTTGTTCAGCCTTTCAAGGACATGATGCAATAGTTATCAATTTTCTCTACCTTTTTAGGTGAGAAGACTCCCAGTGTTCCTCCATCTTCCCGAATGGCAACTCCCATTTCTGCCAACAATGCCTCCCTGAGAGAGGAAAGTAAGATATTTACCATATTTTAGGCTGCTTAGACAAAATAAGGGCTAATAAAAGCCACATTGACCTGCAACCAGCCTATCCACCCACCACACAGCCGGGACTGTCACCACCACATAACACAATAGGGCAAGTTTCTAAACTTTAGCCCTAGAATTTATAGGCCTGCAAAACAGCAAAAGCATTTTAGTGCAATAATGTATGACAAGGTAAGTACATTTTAGGACATTCATTGCTTCTTTAAAGAAGGTTAAATCTGTTCTAAATTCACTAAAAGGAGCTACTACTATCCATTAATTCACAAAGACTTAACTGGCTCTTCCTTAACTAATACAGAAAGAACTCTCTTCTTAAGGGGTTAAAAAGGATTGTGTAGGGTTAAACTGTTCACGTAACATGCTACTCTTAGCTATGAAAAAGCACAGCAGTGATGCCAACACAGAACAGCAAGAACATGGCAAACACTGTTATATTTTCCCCCAAGTATTCTGAGTGTCTCCCAATCTCTTCCTAAGGAATTCCAGAATTAATGGTGGCATTTCTTTTAAAAACCTATCCAAAATGCTTTTATTGGTGGGGGTTTCTTTGAGGTTTTGGCACCTTTTCAAATTCAACTCTTAGCATCATCAACATCACGCAGCAAAGACTTTCACAGCTTACCTATGTATTGTGAGAAGTTCCTATTTGTTTCAAATCACCTGCTTGTCTTAAAGTCCCTCAGCTCTGTTAGTGAATAATCACTCTCTACCCACTTTCTTCATACACCTCTCGTTATATTATGGACTGTTCAATCACATTGTTTACAGGCAAAAATGTTCCCCTTACGTATTCTGTAAGCTTTTCATACTCTAATAAGTAATGCTCTGTTTAGTGGCACCCACTTTCTGACAAATATTAAGCATTTGTCTTGTTGCTCTAAGACACAATTCAAATCAAAGCTGGAAAGTTGAAGCTTTTCCATAATTTTAGATACACTGGTACTAAAGACTTAACCTTTTCTGCTTAACTTAAGGGCCAGAATTTTTGGCATGTAAGAGAATGGTGAAAGGGAGATGGAAGAAACCCCGACTCCGTGCTGCTTCACAGCAGAAGCCAATGCAGCAGTAGCCAATGTTACCTGAATTACAGCAGTAAACACTTCAGGGAATGTAGGAAAAAAATACGGCTCTCAGCATTGCTCCTACTGTTCACATCAGCAGAATTGTCACTAAGCACGATCCTGCTGTCCTATTGCTTTTGAACAGAACAACATTCAGCATTTTCCACACTTTGCTGTCTTCTAGAGACCATCAACACCTACAGCACTTCTGATTCCTGACCTTTCCATTCTAATGGCCTCGGTTTTCCTCAGCTTCTCTTCCCATGTTTCATTCAGCTCTGCAATGATCTTCTCCGATTCCTGTGTGAAAACCCCAGAAGCCGTGTTACAATTCCTCTCAAAGTTCTTTCCAGAATACAGAAAGCAATTAAAGTTTGTGCTCACTTCTAGACCTCGGATTGATTCGGGATATAAAACTTACTCTCAGTACTTCAAAACTCTAAATTGTTTCATTTTTAAAAGGGTAAATAGATTTCAAAGCAAGCCAAGATGAAAAGACGACTTCATATTTAACCACAGTCAGATATTTATTTCAACCACCTCATTTTTTTCCTTTTCTCCCCCCTTTTATATTCTCTCTCTCTCTCCCCCCCCCCTTTTTTAATTTAAATCTGATTTACAGACATCATTCAGTAACTGGATGCCAAGGCACTGCAGAGACCACACTGTTATTTCCATGGCAACAGCAGGTTTCCAATTGGAAAGGGAGATGCAGTATGTGTTCCAGCCCATTCCAATCCCTGTGGCAGCGTCTCATGGACAAGACATGAGAATGAAGCAGAGATTCAACACAGCCAGCTCTCCCCACTCATCCACCCATGGAGATGGGGGGGGAGCTTTCATAAAAATCAAGAAATACTTCACTGTAATGCACTTTTGATGCAGTTCAATTCTATGCAGAACTGGGACAAGGCTGCTATTGTTTGGGTACAGCAGGCTATTCTGTGTGCTTCACATTTTAATCTGTGGGGGCTGGGTGAACACAACAGTGGCAGGATTATTCTTCCTTGTTCCTTTCAACTTGGGGGTAATTTGGTTTTCTGAAAGCTGAGTGCATTTGCCAGGCAGACTTTGTCCACACTAGTGCTGACCAGGCCTCCTGAAGTCTATACTTATGATCACATTTTCCATAATTACCACAGCATCAGAGGACTTGTAAACACAAATCAAGACTTTCATTTCTAATTTACTTGTAGCTCCAGACTACAATTAAAGCTAAATAATTCTAACAAGAAAAGCTGTGCATAAACCCAGCTTCTAGCCCACCACTGTTAAGTGCCCTTTTTAAGGTATGAGTGGGTTTAAGACAGCTTCCTATAGAAAAAGTAGCATACTGGACATATTTGTGAAGGAAAGTTTTCCCAGGTTCACTGCTATTTAGCCTTGGAAAAGACCAAGTCTCCTTTATCTACAGCAATACCTACCTTCAAACGTTCAATTGCCTCTTCTCCTCCAGGTGTTGACATGATTCTTTCCTGTATACTGGACACAGATGTTATGCCCACCTGACTACTGAGAGAGCAGGAGGATGGAGATGCAGTGAGAGACCCCATGGAGGCTGTGGAAAAATTGCCAGGACGTTGATTCTCGGAGGCTAGCAAGTATCTATGTTTATTGTTCTGAAAATCTTTCAAATCTGGGAGAGAGACACACAGACAGAGGGAAGGCAGGAATATGGGGAAAAGGAAAATAGGAAGAAGGAAGGAAGAGGAAAAAGGAAAGGAAGGAAATACCAGTGTAAGAGGAAACCATTTAAGCAGCAACAAGTTTTGTAATTTTTAGATGGCAGTTCTGAAACAAATCTTTTTAGGATCCACAAGGTATGGGTAGCTCAGTTCAGACCCTGAGGATTACTAGTAAGGACTTCTTCAAAAACCATTTTGATCAAAAAAAAGCTTGTAAAAAGTAATTTACACACTTGCCAAAAAATAAATCATCCTATTCCCAACTAAACCCTAAACTGAGCACCACGGAGCTCAGACCAGGAGCAGATTCAGTGTGACATCAGTGACATTCTCAACTCAGCAAAACACTCTCTTCTGGACTCCTTGAATCTAAAATCATGATTAAGTGAATGTTTGCCACAGCAGTGGTTCTGCGGCTGAACCACCCAGGCCACAGAGAACTCCCCCTCCTTAAGTTCTCACACAAGAGTATGTAAATCACCTGTCAGTCCGTGATGGGGAGAACACAAGTTCATAACAACATCATCATGTTACTTCTTCACCCTCCTTGTCTGAAAAATGGAAAGCTAAGACATCTGATCAGTGAAATATCTGACAAGGTTCTCTTATTTCAGAAGGTGCTTTAAAGCTTTTTGGTCTTAGTTTAGATGAGGGAGGCCTTAAAAAAAAACCCCAAATGTAATAAGGCAGCTTTTGTAGCCTGAAAACCTGGAGGCCTCAAAGATGCCTCCTTGGAAGACTGAAAACAAGGAAAAGGTGAATGAATAATTTAAGAACAAATATCCAAAGGCAAATTATTTTAATCTTAGTTTCTCAAGTGTGCCTGTAAACCATATCCTCAGAATAATCACACACCCCCCAAAAAAATCTTAACTTGGAAATATCAGACAACTAAACAGATCAGTTTTAACAATTTTGATGGTATAAAATTCTATTAAAAAAATCCTTTAAAATAAGCATCCTCAGGAAAGAAACAGCTCAAATCAGACCCTGCAAGTTACAAACAAGGGCCTCACACTTACAAAAATGAGATGCTTGCCCAGACATTGCATAAATTTCCATGTCCTCCTACATCTCCTCTACTCTTCCCCTGAACAATTCTGCTATTGTCAGTCTTATGCTCTAGTTCACTCCACATTCAACCTGCTGTTTCAGCCTCATAAAACATGACTGCATCAAGTCAGTTTGAAAACCACCATCTGCAAATACAGGAAGCAGGGGTGGGAGTTTACCAGAAGAAAAGCAGGTTAAGGAAAGGGAATGCTATCGGGATGAGGAAAGCAGGCACGACAGAGCAGGGAGGATGAAGTCTCAAGAGGCCAACAGACACATGCACCCCTGAAGATAAAGGAAGTGGCACTTGCAAAAGCTTTCAGTTGCTGTGACCAGAGAGAACCAAAACCCTCAACATCATGCACGCTTCTCCTGGAGGCTGCAGCTTTCACACGGATGACATATGCACACGCTGGAAGCAGCATCAGAATGTAAGACAAGGCCAGGATGAGTCTTTACACCACCAGTAGCTTTAAATCTAGGAAATTACAGACAGATCTCTTCCAGTTGATACTATTTGAGTGAGGGTGAAGAAAACTGACTGAGAGAGTTTACCAACCCCTAATTTACATAAGGTTACCAACCCCTAATTTACATAGAATACATTTCTCCTGCAATGGACTAGTTATATTTCCCTTTCCCAGAAGCAAACAGTAGAACAGAAATAAAATGCTATTTGTTGACTGGTTTAACCCTATTCAGCTAATCATCTGCAACCAAGTATTTGAGCTCAAATAAGCAACTTTCATCAGTATAAGATGTCCATGTTTTTAAAGAGACCATATAAACAAACAAATCTCAGTCTCCAGGAGTAAACAGTAGCATTTCATCTTGAAATAGATATTTTTATATATCGATGGACATAAAACAAATAATTGTAGGTGGAAAAGAGATGTTGAAAGGCCAGAAGCTAAGTGTGCAGAAGCTGTTTTAACTGAGTAACTTGAGAAAGAATTCAGAAAGAGATTTTCTAGTTCCAATCTAAACTGTTGCCTGTCATGAAAACAGACTAAAGAACTACCACTCTCCTTTCTATACCCTGCCAGAAAAGAAAGCAATGAACATATGTTGTATTTGAAACTCTGCACTTCTGTTTGACTGTCAACTCAATCTAAGAATGCTGGTTAAGCTAGTTTCCATGAACCAGCACTGCATTCCACAGTGAGTGTTCTGTCTGGGATTTCCCCGTGAGAAATGCTGGCATGCAAAGCTCAGTTAAAAGCTGACCCAGAGAAAGCAGGTTAAAAAGAGAACCACACAATACACACATTTGCCTCCACTTCCAGAGTATTCATCTCCCATTGGATCAACTGAAAGGAAGCAGGAGGGAAAACACAAGAAGGATCAAAATTGAAGGTTCACTAGGACACAGGAAGGGAAGAAAATACTACTTGATATTTAAAGAAAAAAAATACAATTTTCAATAACAAAGGCTTTTTTTTTTCAGTTTTGATTTAGAACCAAAAAACACAGACTGTACCAAGCACAAAAACACTTGCATTTCATTGTCTTCTGGCCCCATTCTCTTGAAAACAAGCAAACAGAAAGGTAAATACATGTTACACATCTTTAAGCAGTCTGTGACTCAGCCAGGACCTCTGCTTCACAGGCAAATAAGTTCTGACAAATCAGAATCTAGTGCAACATTCCCCTTTTTTTAAGTCAAAGAATCTTTTAATCCACTGGAATACATTCTGTGTTTTTATGGGCATTTCCTTCCCTAAGAATTAAACCATTGTTCATATTAGAGAAGAACGTAGCAGCCTAAATTTTGGTTTATCATTTGCCTTGTTTGGAATGAGGACAAGGGAAGAATTCAGGCACAAATGTGTTCTGGTGCTTTAAGAGGTTGCTGGCAAAGCAAACCAGTACAATATTGCTCTGCCAACCTAACTCAAAATCTCGCCCCAAAAGAATTCATTATTTATTCACAAGCAGCTGTTTCATAGCTGGTTATTTTGAGATGACAAATGGTTTGTCACTCAGGACATTGTCTAACAGGAATTAGTCATCATTTTCTTTTCTGAGCAAGAAGGGCATTGAAGCCAGGTATCAACTAGTAACCTTAACCCTTTAAGGAGGAAGAAATGCTTTCTTTCTCAGTATGAAATTAAGTTTCTATCCTCCTTTTATTGTCCTCCAGACAAAAAACCCTCCATAACACACCAGGGCAACTCCTGAATGTGTAAGTTCTATTACACAAATTTCTAACAGTAACAGGAAACTCCATGTTTTAACTTGAGGTGGCCTGTCAACTCCACAGACAGTCCTAGGATGGCCTGTTTAAAGACAGAACATACTACCATTTCTAAAACCCTATTCAAATTTAATATCAGCACCTACATTTAACTCCTACGTTTTAAACCCCTCTGTCTCACAGGCCCAGCCCTCCCTCCTCTGTAAGGCAGACCAACCTCAGGATGGTAAGGTCTGTTTAATCCACTTACTGTCAATAATATCCCCCAGCCCTTGGGCACGCAGGAGATCCTTAAGCCTTGTCACCTCCTCCTTCAGCTCACGCACCAGCTTGGCGTTGGGATCTTCATTGATAACAGCATTGCATTTAATTTGTTTTGCACGATCTGCATATCTGGAACCAGACCAAACCAGTGAAACCTTACAATAAGCATGTAAGTGCCAAGATGCAACACAGGAATGCAGCAATATAGGAGACATTTAGCTGCAGCTGTAGGTCAGAGAAGAATCCTGGATTATATTAAGCCATGCATTTGAATTCATATTTAATACAGGGTATTGCTCCAAAAATGCCTATTCAAGATGGATTAACAATATGTACAACAGACAATACATTTTTCTTTCCTTCTTTCTTTATTCAGTGCTTTGAAGCCTCAGCTTGACCATTGTGCTCAATTTTAGGGACTACACTGCAGCTTGACCACATGTGCTCAATTTTAGGGACCACACTGGAAAAGAACATATGAACACAAGAAGAAGAGTTTGATTTTTCAAGCTAAGAGTAGGCAATAGATCCCTAGCTCCCTATTCACACAAAATAGATCAGTTTTCCTCTTTCAGGGTAATTGAATTTTTGTATAGAGTCATCTTTCCTACAAATGTTCTCAAAGCATAATAATCCAAAAGTCTGCAGGATATAATGTGGCTATTAGAGCTAACAGCTACCCATATCCATCCCGAATAAAAAGAAAATACCTTAAAGTGCTCAAAGTTTCATCATAGTTTATGTCTGCTGGACTCAAAGCAGCAACCATCGCAGTTCTGGAATTACCACCTACAACAAACAGGCAAGATTTCAGATGAAACTACAGTATTCATCACCAGTATTTTCAATAAATTATAGAATTTAGCTATATTCTAAGGAACATGCCAAAAATTGTAGGAAAGAGTTGTAACTTTAACCAAGGTGGAACTATATGACTCAGATTTGACTAGTAAAATGATTTAACCTCATACTTGATACAAAATTTAAGAGAGTTAAAAGCAGTCACAAAATTGAGTGAGACTTTCTTCCCCTATTGGCACAGGAAATCAGCCATACCTAGATTTTCTCGAAGAAGCCATGTTAGTACAGAATCCCTGTATGGTATAAAGTCTGTCTTCTTCTTTTTTTTACTCTATAAAGAAAAGAACACATTATTGAGAAGCAGACATCAAATGGGAAATTAAAGACACAAAAAAAATCATAGAATAAATATCAAAAGAACTGTGACAGCATCCACACATGCTATCTAAACAGAGGGACGGCTCATCCTCAGTTGTACATGTGATTACTGGGTTTGATATTAGATAATAGGCAACGTATTCAGACATCTAACAGATGATAGGCAACCCAGAATTCCCTTGATGCACTACCTTCAGAAAGATTTTTCTGTGCATGAAGAATATCTTTCTGACGTTTAAATTCTGTGTTTTAACACTATTCCAAGACAATTTAGGCAGTAAACTTTAATCATTAAGGGGGAGATTCACTTTTCCTTTGCTAGAAAAGTTACAGCTTTTTAGAGCAGTCAAAAGCCTGCTACAGGAGATTGCACAGCTACAGAGATACAGATGCACATGATATACGACCTAAGTGTATGTACTTAGATACCCAAGTATCTAAGTAGTACTTTATCCTAGTACAATCCTTTATCCCATCCTACAATCAGTAGTGACAGATACAGAACTTCCACACAAGAGAAGCACCTTCTCAGCACCTTTGGCAGACTTCTCCAGCTTCTTTATTTTGTCTAAATGAAACAATGATTAACTTCAAAAGCTCTATAAGAGAATGTGACACTTGGGTCATCTATTTACTTACACAAATAGTTAACAGGCAAGCATCTTGCCTCAAGAGATGCCACAAGTTTTATTCCACCCAACATTTAACACAGGATATGGCTTTGCAATAAAAGGCCTGATTATCATTTGTGTGAAACTCCTCATAACACTCTTGCTTAAATTGCAGTAGGTCTACTGTCCCTTGCCAAAGGTGAGTAACCTTACAATGGATGAGTAAAATTGCAAAGGGCTGTTAAGCATCAGATTCTAGAGAAAACTATAATTGACTGATCACAGACAATCCATCATATGGGGTAAAGAAAGAAGTATGGGGAGTAGAAGCATGAAAGCAAAGACAAAGTTATCCATATGAAGAGTAAATATTCCCAAGGTAAGTCA
>NW_009922238.1:24045-31032 GCF_000696875.1 Nestor notabilis | reverse complement strand
GGAATGCAATAAAAGAATATTCCTAAATACATACTTAAATGTGTACTTTTCATTACTTTATCCCCAACCTTAGAACATTTTTAAATTATAGTACTTATAATTCTCAGGCTTCATGATTATAATTTATAGTTACAGGAATTTCTCAAGGATCTGACATAAAAGATCCCTGCTCTTTGATTCCTGAAGTGAATAGAACAAAATCTTACACTCAGGCAAAACAAGACAACATCCACTACTACCCAGCCCATCATACCTTGCTGGTGCAGTTATCCTAAATTGAAAGCATTAAAGAAAGAGGGAGAAGATACAAGATGAGCTTCTTAACAGAGCTTTATACAGAATTGCCATGTTAGCTTGGACAGTATTTGCTTTTCTTGAGAAGCTCAATGAATGAGAAGAGTTTTCATGAAAAAAAGATAAGTCTAAAAAGCACTTAAGTATATTCAACCTGCCCAAGCTGTTGAGAATTCACTTGGAAAAGGAACAGCAGTAATTTACTTGGGGTTCTTAAATAGCAGTTGAGTACAAAAAATAAAGTATTATTCTAAACCTACAACACTGTGTTCAACATATGCTCACTCAGCTCAACACATTAAGTTTTGCCATTAAACAAAAGCCAGTGATAATCAACACTAGTATTTCTAAAATGTTTAACCAAAAACCTGCAGTTAGTTTTCTAAACTTATTCTTTCAAATAAAGTAACCGCTCTGCAGAACTAAAAGCTTGCTACGTGAACATGTCTCTTACACAAGCAATTAGCTGCTTCTGCAAGGCTTCCTCACAGCTAAATAAACACATGCTTCAACTTACCAACAAAGTTTCTACCAGCCTGCATGACATTCACAGAATACCATCAACACTATTCATCTACCAAAATACACACAGCTAATTTGGCTCAGAATGTTAAGCCAAGAACATGAATGATTCTGCTGTATGTAGCTTTTACTGTCTCAGCTTTCCAAGTTTTGAATAGGTTGTTGCAGGTAACTAAATGCTGTACTTACCACCTCAGCCAGTGCTGAAATAACTTTGCCCAGAGTTGTGAGAGACTTGTTTATATTTGCTCCTTCCTGGGAAAAGAAAATCCGGTATTATATAGTAATTAAAATTGTTCAACCATGAACCTCTGCAGACTAAACAAGCCAATTGTCACATCCACGATCAGAGAGGGGAAAAAGTCTTCAGTTTGCAATTATCTTTTCCATGCTTATAATAACAATCGTTTCTTTTCTTCACTATTTGCCAAGTGAAGAGCCCACGTCAAGCTTGTGCACCCACTTCCCTTTCTTTCCCCACACATGGATGGCCCCATACCTTTAATCGGGTTCCTTTGGCACCAGTTGAATCAGCTCGCTCACTCCCAGCTAGATCCACAAGGCTAATCTTGCTGACCTGAGGAGAGAAAGCACATCAACGATGAGAATTAGCTCTTGGAGAGCTAAAGAACAAAACTTCAAAGAATTCTACAGCATGAGAATAACTGCACTGTCTAAAAAACTCACCACAGTGTGCTTAAAACTACGGTCCAAGTTTTCACAAACTATTAGCTTGATTCTGTTACCTTATGGATCAGAGGTGTCTGGGATTATACTCTAGTTTAAGTATTACTATACCCCTCTACCTAAAAAGAGAGAATGAGGTCTTGCGTGAACAGAGCAGAAGAGAAGTCAAAACTGCTGCTGACAGCACAAGAATCTCCTAAGAAGAGAAACTTAATGTTTCATCCTGACTCTAGAGACATCAACAACAATGCACTGGCCTACCTAAACAGACTGCATGTCAGTTAATGATAATTTTACAGGGGGTGGAGTCTTCAATATATCATTTTTTTCAGATCTATCCACGATAGTCAGTTCGGAAACATGAACATTACCTGTATTTCAGCTACTTCTGCACGTAGCCTCTATTTCAGAGTAACAGAAGGCAGAAAAAACTATCCCATGCTAAACAGTGCACCTCCTTTTAATATGCAAATTCCCAAAAGTGCCTAAGTCTCACTCATCCCAGTTCCTGTGTCTACAGAAAAGAACTAAAGAGGCAAAGATTTTGCACCGAGAAGCAAAACCACAGAAAGTTTTGGGATAAGACTAGGGAAAATTAACTTCTTTTATTTCCTATATCCCTTCCCATAGAACCTAGTCCTTAAGGCCCCATTTCCCCACGTCTCTATATTCTCATCCTGCACATATTCTCTATTTAGATGGAGAATATATGCAGAATTTGTAGGATTACATTCAAACAAAAACCCCATAGGAAATAAAAAGGCCCTGTCATGGCACACAGCTAGTTCACCCTTAAAGAGAACACCAGAAAACCCAATTAATTCTCATTTTATCACCATACCGCCAATAGGAATAAGTCATTGCAGGGAGGATTTGTAAAGAACAATCAGAAAGCCACTTATTTGTAACATACCTTCTCTGTGGAAAGATTAGTTTCTGTGTCATGTTTCTTCTGAGTAAAGACAATTGTAAACACAGCATGAGAGCGGCTGCTGGTTTCATTCATGTTGGTAGCTGCCACAGTCCTAAAATATAAACAGATATAGACATGTTTAGAAAACAGTAGCCTCTGTGCTGTAAGTACAACTACCTGCAGGGCTGAAAACAGCTGCGGAGGAAGACCAAGAGGCTGTATAGCTGATGTTCTACCCTGTAACCAAGACAAAGCCACCTCGACTGCCATTAACAAACCCTGTGATTTTTCACTCCTGAATTACTCCCATCTTCATCACAGCTTAAAGAGAGCTTCCTCAATCTGTGTACTCAGTAATCTACCTTACACTCAAACACCCAAGAAAACACAAGCAGCATGTGTATCAATCTTTCCCACACATTGTTAAGTGGAGCCTACAGCTGACATGAAAACAGCTACTAATGAAGCAGAACCTAAAGCTAAAATGGCAACTTAAGTCCTGGCCACTTGACTGAATGAAAGAGGAGACTGTGTTCACATGTGTATTTATACCAATATAGTGATAGAGTACACAACAAAGGCAGAACTAAAAGCCAGTATAATTATCTACACACCTCATCTCAAGGCATTACAAGCTTTAAATATCTATACAGTGATTTGCACTGCTGGTTCCCCACACAAATCAATTTCAGCCTTTTAACAGCATTGATCAGTGCATGTTTCAACAGCCTGAAGCACATAATACTCTTCCTGAGCTTCTTCCAAAAGTGCCAATGCATCACAGAAGATATTTTAGATTTCCTGCTATATGCCATATATCCCCACAACAGAGATAAATATATACAATGTGCTATCATCACTGACCTGGCTTTGTTCCCAGCATCCATGAGGTCAGCAATGTCTGTGTAAGACGTGACTGCTAACTTGGACAGATCTTCCACATATGGTCCAAGCAGAGGATGTTCTCGCACCCGCAAATTCCCTTTGTTCTTCGGGTTCAACAAGTCTCTGACTCTCTCACAGTAAATCTCCATGTAACTCACCTGAAAACAGGAATTTGCATGGACAATTTAGTGTTTCCTAAGGCTTCCTCTGCAAGCAGCCCTGCAGCTTTTCAGGGTGCCACTGGTAGAAACTCCCTATGCCGCAGGTGAGTGTCTCAGTTCATTTAACAGCTTGAGACAATGGCAGAAGGGAAGAAGAGCCACTAGTCTCATGCCTCAGATCTCCAGCACAAGCTGCAGGACTCACATTCATGTACAGATCCCTCAACCATTTCAAAAAGCACTGGTGTTTAATTAAAAATTACACACTTGAGTTCACAATCAGCTTAACAGCTTTACTATGACACAGCAGCAAAACTATCTTTCTAAAGAGGCAAACAAGACAGATGGTAAGAGGAATCTGCTTACAAGGAATCTCTCTTATGAGCCTCCAAAGCAAACTTAAGAAGGGAAGAACGAATTAATTTCTTCATATGCAGAAGCAACTTTTGATTCTAAGCTATACCCACATCTTGCTGTATTCCTGAGTCATCAGTACAATTATTCAAACTATGGTAATCTGGAATCTGCATCCTTTGAAATAAATTATAAAGCTGAGCTTATTTTTAAATGCATTCTTTAATTTCTATTTTTCTCGTGGCACTAGGCTTATCCCAGTCCAACAGGTACTTGGTAGCTGCAGCAGTCAAGATATTTAATATTAAAAGAGACAGGAAGTTATTTACTTTCATTCTGGGGAAAGATTAGAGATGCAAGCTAAATTTCCATCTCTAAAATTCTAAATTTAGAGATTGAAGATCTCTTTTTGTGTAAGTGCAATTCAAATAAATGAATTCTATACCCAAACCAGATCACATAACATTATTTATACATTTTCATCACTGTTCCTGACTCCCTTTTCTGCTCATTTGTCAGATGTTCGTTCTTTTGGATTTCCATTATAAGAGAGACTATTTCTCTCTCTCTCTCTCATATGCACAAATCTATTCTTGGAGACATAATCAGAACCATGACCAACTACGAAACAGAAAAAACATCAGGAAAATGTGGGAATCTTCTCATACACAAATCCTAAACGTGATAGTCCTATGGTATTCAAGCATTAAGTCATCAAATGTTAATGAAATGCAACTAAATGAAGTGTTAAAATGGACAGATTCAGGGCCACAGAACTAGTAATTTTCCAGTTCTGTAATTTAGAAGCAGCAGTGATTGGAATTCATATTTCTTTAATAATAATCACATTTGAATTCTACCAGCTTTTTGTCCTTCCTTTCTTCCTAGCGTGCAACATATTTGCATGTCAAGCCATTAACACTGATTGGGGGAAAATAACCCAGTAAAAGACAGGAAATAGTCTTTCTATGAAGTGGCTACTTTTATTCTTGTTTGGTGCAGGGAGACAAGACAGAAAAAGAAATGGTGTAGTATGACAGCAAATGAAAACCACTTTCTAAACACTACCCAACCTAAGTAAGGATAATAATTAAGAAAAATTAAGTACTGACAAACTTCTTATGTATGCACAGCTTAAACAATTTTTCTCTCTAAACCAACCCTACTAACAGATGTCAGGTAAGACTGAGCTATGTAGACAAGTCCTGTTGGGAAATAGGGTATAAATTATGACTGTAACAATTGGCAAGGAAAATGTCCCAGACAGGTTTTAGCTGCATTTGCCTCAAACATGAAACAGAAAAGACAAAAGGCTTAAAGTAAAATGAAATTAAAAACCCCACAGCATCTTAATGCAACATCAATAATGCAGCACCTGAGCTCAGTTTGATGTCCAGCACACAGATACTCTTTGATCCCTCACCATACTCACCTCTACAGAATATGACATTTCCTCATTGCTGTTGTCATTGATTTTCTCAAACAGTTCTTCACACAGCTGGAAACAGATTAAACCTGAGTCAGAATTTAGTCTTTCCTGAGTGTTAACAAGTAACTACTATGACATGTCATTAAATAGGCTTTAGATTGAGGGAAGGGGAAGAAAAGGGACCTGTTACAGCAACCACATACAGCCTTGCTGCGAAGAGACTTACCTCAATTCTACATCACTATCATTCAACCTTATTTTATATAGTAGCTCCACAATTGTTTTAGGTTTAACAAACACTGTTATTCTGTACTATAAAACAGAAGAAGCCTATAACAACTGAAATGGGAAGCACTAATTTTAGAAAGGAATTATTAAAATCCTTAATCCTCTCCTAGTCTCATAAAAACAAGTCTGTTTATTCAGTGTGCTGAGGTTCCAGGGTTCAGATTTAAATCAGGCAGAAATGATTTCAAAATTTGTTAACAGTATCTTCATATGAAGGATGTTTTAACTATAAACAGTCTACTGCTTCTAGAGTGCTTGTCTACAAGTAACTGAAATGAGACACCTAAAATTGAGATAATAAAGGAAGAAGAGATGAACAGTGGGCAATTCAGTAGCTATGGATATCTATTTGGAGATTAGAAAGCACGGATACAGAGAGGAATGGAGTAGAAAGAGGTTTCTGAACAAAAATCTACAAGCCACTGTATGAAAAATAAACAGATTATGAAGAATACAGGCAATTTGGAAAGTACAGACTCTGAAGTATCCAGTCAACACACGGTTGAAGTATCGAAGTTCCACACTAGGGACTGGCAGACAGGGATTTTTGTCAACACCTAAGAATTTAATGTCAACAACCTGTATTACTTCAAACATGATTGTGCTGTACCTTCTGTGTATGTGAGAACAGACACAACTGGGTCTCCCTCAACAGACAGTTCATTCTGTACTTTTAGAGAAAGGCTGTGCAGTGAAATTGAAGGGAAATTATTTTGTTTTAAAACTGTAGTAGGTGACAGGAGCATTATTAAATCTACAGGATTTTTAGACAATATGTTTAATTTGTATTTATTTGCAGTTTTAGAAAAACAAATAGGGATATCAAGATTACAACAAAAAATTTTAGCATGAAGCTCTTGTCACAGATTTTCAGCTCATTTCACCTGTCACATTGTAAATAAAAACACTGTTTAATAAACCCAAAATGCTTAGATAGAAGAATTCTGTCCTTTATCACATTAGCTCTTCCAATGTTATTTTAAGCTAATCACTAGAACACTTGCAACCTATTTTGGGATGTATGCTCATGTTATTAACAGAGAACAAAACTGTGTGTCCTCTATTTCACACCTGTGGCACAGGGCCAATGTCTACTGCAAACCTGCAGCAGAATGACGACTCAAGCTGTTCAACATATTTGTTTATTAAAACTGAAACCCAACCTCAGGTTTCTATTTTGGGAATGGAGGAACACATTATCTTCCAACAAACCTGCTTCACAGTCAGCACCTACGCGCTGAGGAAGGCCTGCAGAACAAGTGCCACACAACCAACAGCTATAGAATACTCAATTACAAAGTATTTCTTGCGGAGGGATCTCAAAGTGTTTTCATACACTTTTTCTTACCAATCTTGGTTAAAAAATAGCTGAATAATAAATATAATTCAGTTTTTAGCTTTGGGAAACTTGTTTCCACAAAATGTTCCTGGCATGATGATCAGTAATGCTACCT
>NW_009922238.1:18867-24014 GCF_000696875.1 Nestor notabilis | reverse complement strand
CTGCTGAATACAAAGTCTTAACTGCTGTCCTAGCTGAAGGCTGAGAAGAAATGCAGTGAACAAGACATCTTAATTTGCTAGTTTGCTGGCAAAGTGGAGAAATTGCACGGAAGAAAAATACACAGAGTGGACAGTACAAGTTTAAAAAGTAACAGAGAGGAACATTACTTATAATGCTTTTTCTCCAGTAGATTTCTTTCTCCTCAGAATAACCTGTGGTTCTCTGTTAACTGTTATGCAATATAGAAGGATTGCACCAGCAAGCACGTGCCTGAACATACTATAAAACCAAATCCCCTTTCTGGGTTCTGCTTTACCTGGGGGATTATGCCTGCTTGGCTCTCCTCCTGCTTGCCCATCATTGTGTAGGATTTCCCAGCTCCAGTTTGTCCATAGGCAAAAATGCATACATTGTAGCCCTCAAAGGCATGCAGCAACATCTCCTTCCCAATATCATTGTACACACGGCTCTGAGATGCAAAGCAAGGATCTTCAGGCTGGAAAGACATGAAAACAGCATAAATACAGCCTTATCCTATTATTCAAGTAACATTTCAAAAAGCAACTGGGTTGTTTCTTTTCCTTTGTGGGCCAATCCCTTAGGAAGAAGCAAATATACACAAATGCTTTTTCCCAAGGCAGTACCAGATGCAGAAGAACAACAATACAGGAGCACTCCATCAATGCTAAGGAAACAATCTGCACAAAGAAACCAACCTATTCTGTTTTGTGAACATTGTTGACACTATTGGAAAAGTTTCGAGCAAGATCACTGACAAATGAGATTCAGGGTGTCTGGGAGGAGGGAGTCAGGGAGAAAACCAAAAGTAGAGTTCAGAAAGTCAATACACATGAATAAAGGACTGGAAGGTACAAAAAAAAAAACCCACAGTGGCTGGTCTTGGCAAGGGTTCTGAAGGGTAGCAGGGGAAAAAGAGAAGCAATAGTTGCTTAGGTTGGTTTGGTTGTTGGGTTTTTTAAGATTGAGTGTAAAGAAACCATTAAAATGACTATGTTTTTCTTACAGCTGTCTGATCCCACTGTCTAATTCAATACAGTTTTCTATTTACAATCTCACTGGTGACTACACAAAGAAATCACAAGTTAAAGGTGTCAAAAACACACTTGCTAGATCTCAAGGCAAATACAGAACTTGTTCAAAGCTTCATGAATGGTAAAAATGAATTCTCTATTTTTTAAGTAGTGTGTTTCAGGCACTGTTATTCATCAGACACCAATATCCAGTCACTGGAGAAAATCCAAGGTGCAGTTCCAGGCATGGTACAAGACACAACAACAGTGGCAGAAAGCTGGAGTCAGTGTCTATGCTTGTTGTTCCTGTCTTGATGATTTAGGAAAGCCCTTGATAAATATACTTGAAAAAACCATCATAGTAATGATTATCTACACAGACATTTTATGTTGCACAAACCAGAAGAGACTCCACAGATGACATAACACTGAAACTTGATTTTGTAGGAGTACATCACTATATCATATCTGACTATGTTAATCTAGCATTCACTCTCTTCCTGAAATGCTGGATTTTAACATTACAGTCTCCTAAAATCAGGACAAATTTATATGTGCCAACATTCTAATGATGAGATCAAGATTTTGTAAGACCACTTTTCTTTGATGCTGCTTATCTGCTAATTTTCAGGAATTAAGTTCATAACGTTCTTCTAACTGATCCTGTAATCTACTTGCATGGCTGCTCTGGAAAATTCAGTAAAAGAGCTGCACAAATCCAAGTTTTTCATCATGAAAACAATCTTGTTGGCCACAGATCTGCTTAGAAATATTAAGTCTTATTTGCAACATCCAAGTTACAAAAATCAGAGAGATTAATTATCCCTTCTTTCTATATCTTTTGAGAAAATAAGGCAGGGGAGGGGTAGATGGCAGAACAACACAGTTCTGCTGTAGAACAATTGCTGGAAGTCAGCAAGACCTCAGCACCAATTCGCAGCAGGGTGGGGCAGAGGAGCTGGATGAGGGTTCATTGCTTTTGCAGCTATCACAAACATGGATCATTCCTCTGCCTTTTCCAGATATGTGAAAGGAACCCAGACCACATCTCACCTTGAGCTGTAAGAACTTAAGCAGCTTTCACTTATCTAGGGGCAAAACTGAATTAACTGTGATTCATACACATCCTTAAAGAACAGAACATTCGTGGAGAGTATTTGCAGTAACCTTTCAAACATTTACAACTTGTTGTGGAACTCCAGGAGCGCAGCTTTCTGCTCTCCCCCAAACAGGACAAGTCAACATACAATGACAAGGATGAGACAATGCAGAAACATCTGACTGGGATGGCATGATTAGAGGAAAATGTAGTTAAATCCAGGCAGTCAACATCCCCGCCCAAAAAAAAACCCAACACACCCCTATGGTTTTCTTGTAAAAGAACTTACCGATGTGTGGGACCAGTAAGAGTAGTCAAAGCTGAACGACTTTGGTGCTTCCTTAGGATTCTTTGGATTGATAATACCTATAGGAAACAAAATTCAAACTTTTAGCTAAGTTGACATTTAGGACCATAATTAATGACTTGCTGACCCTCAACTTGATCTGCAAATCTTGAGTATTCACAGAATTGCCACACTGCACAGGAGTAACAAGATTGAAGCAACAGACTCACAGCTTCCTAACACTATATTTCCATAGGCCTAATCTGAAACAAATCAAGGGGAAAAAAATCCTAGAAGGAATGCTGCTGACTTTTTACAAGGGCCTGTAGGGATGGGAAAAGTGGGAACAGTTCTAAATTGACAGAGGGGAGATTGAGATGAGCTCTTGGGCAGAAGTTCTTCCCTGTGAGGGTGCTGAGGCGCTGGCACAGGGTGCCCAGAGAAGCTGTGGCTGCCCCATCCCTGGCAGTGTTCAAGGCCAGGTTGGACTCAGGGGCTTGGAGCAACCTGCTCTAGTGGAAGATCTCCCTGCCTGTGGCAGGGGGATGGAACTGGATGGGCTTTAAGGTCCCTTCCAACCCAAACCATTCTAGGATTCTATGATAATGGCAAGAAGGAAGATGCAGAACACAGTTCAAGAATCCCGGGTGGTTTCATAGCAGCACAACTCAAGTCTATGTTGAAATACATGTTACACAGTACAGGAGCTCATTGCAGAAGATTTTCTTTAAGAAGCTCAGTATTTTCAGGGCATGGAGAAAGATGAGAAAGTTGCATTTAGAGACATTTCATGGATTATGTGCATGGTTTACTCCAGTGTTCTTTTATATGCACAAAGCCTACAGACAGATTGTTAATAAGACTGATATTAATTGAACCAACAGTATTACTCATAAATGTTCTAGCTGTATATAGCCACTTAATCCCACAGGAACCCCATCCCAACTTGTGTACACTTCCTCTTTGAACTTCCCTATAATACATGATAGCCTATGAAATTCACACATTACTTCATTTTCTTCCTAAGGAATTCATACATAAGAATCTAGGAATCTTCAGCTGAGTGAACTCACTAAACACTTTACAAATACCAGAATGAACACGCTTTGCAAAAACCCCTGTCTCTTCATATCAGCACATCTGTAAATTTTATGCTCTTTTCCTTTTCTTAGATCCTTTTATTATTTCAGTACATGACCCCCACATGTGCATTCCCCACAAATAATGACAGCTCTTCCAAATACCTTTTAGGTTGTTGCTTCGGGTTTTTTTCTTTCCCAGCAAAAAAGCAACTTCCTATACCTTTGCTGGGGAAGGGGCGTAATACACAATGGATTCAGCTGTCATTTTGAAGGCATGCACCATGTCTGTAGCTTCTGTATTTCGAGGAAGGTAATTTATAAGCACAGCTCTTGCTGCAGGACTGAATTTCTACTGCTTTCTTCTTTTCAGCACTACAGTGCTGGAAATACTTACATCTATTCTTTCCAGCAGCTGTTTTCAACACCATCTGTGTAAGTAAGGACTGTAAAAAGGCATACTCATGAGCTATAAAAATTGGATGAACCACCATAGATTTACACACACCCTTCTGTACCTGAAGCAGCAATCTGCCTTTGGGGGTGATGTATGTGCAAACAAAAAACTACAAAGAAAAAAGCTATACAAGCATAGTGACAGTCTTCCTTGATGATTTACATCGTGATACCAGTCATCCTAAACAAAGGAAGCTTATTTCTCACATACTCATGCCAGTTAGGCTATGCTTTGGGAGACTGGGGCTCCTCCCTTTCCTCCTGTGACAAGTACCAATAATACTACACCCTCATCTCTTCTCATTTCAACCATGAACTTAGTATCATCTTTCACCAAAATCTCTGAAAATGTGGTTACAGATTAAACTAAATCACTCCTCTATGAGATGCTGTGTCCCTGAGCAGGGCTGTCGTCCAAGATTACAGTGTAGAGGAAAGATCACTGGACTGCAAATAGCAACAGTTGCTACTCTATTTCTTGTGAGTAACTCCATTTCACTTGGATGCACCTTATGCTGACATTCTTGCCTTATGAAAGGTGACAGACATGCAAAGCCAATGAATAATATGCCTTGCACTAGTACAGTATCAAATGGCAAAAATGCTTGTGGCTTTGGCTAGCAACATGGGCATCAACACATAACAAACTGGTATCCTAAGCAATCACGTATGGCTTTAGGTTCCCTTTAGTAGTTCTGACCAAATAGCAGCACATCTACAGCACACACTATTAAACCTGTTGTAAAGGTAAAGTGAACTAATAACCACTCTAGAAGACAACTCCTCTGCCTCAAACTTAATTCAGATACCTCCTTTCAATGTATTCCAGACTGCTACAATTTAACAACTTCTCATTCAGTTATTTAACATCAAAGCTCTGAAAGGGAAGTTCCTCCCCAAAAAAGCAGTACAAATAAAAACCAATGTCTGCATTAGTTCAATGGAACAACCTTTGGGAGTGAACATTACTTTCTTCAATTGTTTTTGGCTGTAAGTTCAAGGGAAAGTAGTCTAACCATCAAAACCAGCAACAAATAGAACCCACTCCTATGTACTAGAACCTATTCCTATATATTATATAACACAATCCCAAGCAGTTAACATAGAAGTGTATTGCTAGCACCTCTCCTGACAATATGTATTCTGTGGCTTGTTCTCAACAGCAAATCATTTTAACTTGAACTCATTATGCTAC